>NW_027306058.1:1200000-1500000 GCF_039555335.1 Amphiura filiformis
TTTCTTCCGGGTCGTTCTAACATCCGGGTATGTGGATTCGCTCCACTTGCCTCATAACCCACTTTCCATGTAGATTAGCCCGGTAGTGTGAACGCGAAATCAATGTGGATTCAATGTGGATCGGCACCACATTTACTATCCAGGTACGAACCCACATTGTGTAATGTGAACACAGCCTTAGTGACATTTAGTGAATAGTAGTTTACACTTGATTAATGACTGTGTTTGTGTGAACCTAATCATTGACCCTGTGTGTTGTCTTTGCTTATCATATTTCATTACAGATTATCATGGCCAAGCCAGCCGGAGGACCGAAACCACCCAAGGGAGGCGGTATGGATAACGACGACGATTGATGAGTGCTTACATGTAGTTGTTATTTATTCATTAGGAATATTGCCCTGGTCCCTGGTACTAAAATTTGATCGGTTCCAAAAAAGCAAGCCAGTGTTGCATTACAAATTGAATTAATATCGGATTATCGGTGATAATTTGTAATAATGCGCTTGTACTGTAAAAGATCATGCGTTTTTTATTTCCTATTCTACATGTTGATGCGAACCAGAAGCATGGCAAGAATGGAAGGAAAAAGTTTTAAATTCTCGCCTTTTTTTTTTGGTGCTGATCAAATGGTATAGGGTTAGGAAGAATTGCAGTTTTTAACATCAAGGTAAATCCTGGGATTATTACATTCGGTGATTATCACTGTATCTAGAATGCCTCTGATGTAACCTGAACAGTGGGATTTGAACCACCAACCTCTGGTTTGTGAAGCTCTATCATCCGAGCTATCCAGCCCTTTGAAGGATGGCGATCTCAATTACCAATATCTAATAAAATTATTAATGGAACTCTCTCATCCATTGTCATGCGTTGTAATGTCATGTATAGAATATCATTCTTCCTACCCTTATTATAGTACACACCATTTTACACATTTCTTTTTTTATAAGCAGTAAATGTTTGTACATTGTATGTCTTCTAAAAAATTTGCTACATTATTGGATGAAATGTAGGCATAACCGTATGTGTAAAAAATGATAATCAAAGTCAGTTGCAATTTTGTGCTCGTATATTGTGGCATAGTGTTAATGTGAATTTTTCACATATAAATTTGAAACAAAAAGAAGAAAAAAGTTACGGATTTATGAAGTCCCATTGTTCTAAAATTGATGCAAGGACATGTATAGGTAAGATTGAACTTCAAGCCACCACAGAAATATAAAAAATGTTAAAATAGAAATTCCCGCTGTAAGGTTGTTCAAATCCTCTCTATGTCGTTGGGCAGGAAAAACCTGTTATGTGTGAGTGTCATTGGCTCCTGAACATGTTTAAAGCAAAATTACCTTCTATGTTACCTGTTGGCAGTTTTGTTTTAAACATGTTCAAGGGCCACAAGTACATAGGTTTTTCCTGCCCAAGGACGATATCTCAATACATTTTTTTTTGCCTTATGGAAGTCGAATTTAACCTGCATGACTGCTCAAAATGTTGACACTTGTGAGGCATAAAACCTGTCATATTACACATGCATTCATGGTGACTAAAGAAAAGAATATATACAGGTGGAATGAAGAGGCTGTTCCAGATTATATCCATACACCCCCTACAGTTGACCTTAATCATCCACAATGCAGGGAGTGTGAATTTCAAATGGGGTTGTCCGACTCCATTTGAAATCTATACTCCCTCTGTGGGAGATTAAGATCGGGTCTTCCATAGGGTATGTGGATTTCAACTAGAATAGCCAAAAAGGACAATGCCAACATTAATGCGTAGTCAGTCAGACGCATGAATTAAGCATTGCAAGTTCCTCTTCCTGCGCTGCACTCCCATTCATTAATGGGTAATTCAGTGTTACAGGCCCATGAATTACGTACTGTAAGTTCCTCTTACTGCACTCACATGTACAATGTACAAACTAATAATATTCCACAAGGTTTTAATTTTGTCTGAATTATTAACCACATGAGAACTACCTGCCGATTGGCCAAAAAGAAGTTTTCATTATCAATTGGACTAATCAGCAACAATCACATTATTAGAATAATTTCACCATCCAAAAAAACCGGGGTGGCTTATTATTCTGATTGGTGATTAAAGTAAAGATATCATGTAATTGACTAATCAGAGGCAATGTTAGATCGGCAGGTATCAGGGGGTTAAAAACATAACAAATCTCGGATATTGTAGAAAAGATGAATTTGAAGGTGTGTTACAAGCATATTCTTGTCATCAACTGGTTACCTTTAATGGCCTGAATGAGGAATTAAAAAAGCAAACCTAATCATTCATGACTTGATTGCCAGTGCTATAAATCAACCTTTGGTTTCAGTTTATAAAGGAGATTGCTGATTAAAGCTCATAACAATGTGACTGACCTTTAAAAAAAAAGTTATTTCGACTCTACTTAAAAAAGTCTTATCACATACATATATTGGAGTAAAATACAGTTTCAAAAAAGAGAAAGCTGATTCAAGCTCATAACAAGGTGATGGAGCTTTAAAAAAAGGTAATTTAGATTCTACTAAAAAAAACCTTATTACATATTGGAAGTACAGCTTGTCTGTAGGCAGTGCGATAGTATGAGGGAAGCACTAATAAGGAAGAAGAAAATACAGTTTCAAAAAAGAGATTGCTGATTAAAGCTGATAACGAGGTGACTGAGCTTTAAAAAAAAAGGTTATTTTGGCTCTACTAAACAAATCTTATCACATACATATATTGGAGTAAAATACAGTTTCAAAAAAGAGATAGCTGATTAAATCTCACAAGGTAACTGAGCTTCAAGAAAAAAAAGTTATTTCGATTCTATTAAAAAAATCATTTCACATTGGTATAACTACAGTTTCAAAAAAGGAGATTGCTGATTAAAGCTCATAACAAAGTGACTGAGTTTAAAAAAAAATAATAACTTCGTTCGGCTCTACTAAAAAAAGTCTTATCACATATTGGAGTAAAATACTCTTCTAAAAATGTTTATATAATAATTGTATGCTGTGTTTGTGATGTGAATGTCAGTAATGTGCATTAAAAAGACAAGAAATGAGCCGAAAAATATATTGTGATGTGTTGAATTTGCTAAGGCTAAAAAAATATGTTTGGTTGCCCTCGACGACCGACCAAAAAAATTAGAAATCTTGGGTCGGGTTTTTTAATCACTTAGAAGAAACCTTAAATTTGAATAATATCAAGGATGTTTTATATTGGTTATTCACTCATTTCATTTATTAAATGCATATTTGATTAAAAACAAAAAGTATTTCCATTTAAATTCAGTCCAAAAATGCACAATATTTTACTGTAAAATGATCAAGCATTTATCAATACTAGCCTTTTCAAAATGGTGGAAAAATGTAGGAAGAGCCCATTTAAAAAAAGAAAGAAAAAAAAAGAGAAAGGATCGACCTACCGACCCTCCAAATTTTTGTCTTGGAAGGGCAACCAAACAATTTATTTTTTTGGTCTAAAACTCTGCATTCCCCCTGTGGTCAGACCCAAGAGAACTGACTCTGCCATGTTTGCGTGTTGTTCGGGGAGGTCAAAATAGTGTTAGTCCGGATTATTTCGCCATGCCGTTTAAACTCAGTAAAAGTGTGTGCTTGTTGCATTCTAAATGCGCAAACCTTTGTAACGCTAAAGCTCAAAGTTGCAAATTATCCAATTTAGGGCCTTTTACAATAAATTGGAGGTAGGCCTACACTCTTTTGGTTCCCCTGCGTGACAAACCAAGCTGGTGGATTTACCATTGCTTTACGCATTGGCCAGTTGACCTTTTTTGTAAATCCCATAAGTCTTTGCGGGTAGACCTGCGCTGTTGCCACATCGATGCGTACATTGTTACTGCGCACTTTACGGCTTTGAAATGTGCAGTAACAATATTCATTAAACGGTGGCGTTAAATGGCGACATCTCGGGTATAACCGCAAAAAAACGAAAAGGTAAATTCTGAGTCTTAATCTGATAATGCTGTAGCATCTATACTCGGATCAGTGGTTTACAGTGGCGTAGCTGGGGGGAAGTTGCCCCCCACAGAAATTTTCAGGGATGGAAATTAGATGAAACTCTGATTTGGGATCAAAGGTCAATTACGAAATACCTTCAAAATGCTACTTTTCGCACAAATTAAGTAGTACAGAGTTAAAAGTTAAACTCCGATTTGGTCAAAGGTCATTAAGAAGTCACTTCCGATTATTTAGCAAATACTTTTAAATGCTATTTCTCACACAAATTAAAGATGCATTACGCCCAATCAGCGGTCGAATTCGACGGTATCGCAATTTCCATCACCTGCTATGCACTTTTCCAAAATGCATAGCTAAAAGTGCTATACATAAATTTGAGCTAAATTCCACGTCATATTTACCTCAAAAGTTCCCAAAACGCATCCTCCGAAAGGGCAGAAATTTGCCCTTTTTCGGACTCGGTTAACTCTCTTGTTTTTGGCATTTTTGACACAGCACGTGGGGATATCCCTCAAGCTAGCAATGAAAAGCCCCAGGTAATTTTGGTGGTTCCCGAATCTGTCAAGCTCTTGCAATAGCAAAATTACGTCTGTCAAATCAACGGCTATCAGCAAAAATCCTGACCTCTGACTGTTGCTAGGAGATGTTTTCAAGTAGTTTCAAGACCCCCTGAAGCTGTATATACCAACTGCGCATAAAAAAATTGTTTATATGTTTACTGAGCATCGGTTTCAAAATACCCACTTTACGTCGCGATAATGAGCTCATGAATAATTAATGAGGGAAATGTCAATGGTGATATTACACGTAAATTTTGACTTCTTGAAAACAATCGTGAATTCTGATGGCTTTTAAGCATAAAATCCAGCACAAACATGAATTTATTGATGATAAATAAATGATGAACACATGCAACCTGTATTTTCTTGGATACATTTGATATTTGATTAGCAACAAGGTGAGTTTGGGAAATGTGTGTGATGCGCGAATACAATATTGGCGGCAGTGATAGCTACGCAAACACAATATTGCATCGCCAAATGCTACACAGTTTTTTGGCATAGCAAAATAACTGCGATGCAAAATTTGGAAACTGCTATGCAAACATGTGTTTTGCATAGCACAAACAGCTATGCAAAAAAATTGACTGAATTTGAACCCTGCGCCCAATACTTATTGGTCTCGCTCTAAGTTTTAGAATAATGGGCTTGACTATGTCTCGCCTAATATTTTAAAAACCTGTAACGAGACCAATGAATATGGGCTCAGTCAATCCAATTTTATATGAAACTTAGTCCTTGTGGGAATATCGTGGAATGGCCTTATTTCAAATGTAGGCATTATTAATTTTTGCACATCATTTTAGTGGAAAGAATGAACGTAATTTGATGGGTCTGATAAAAAGAGGTAGGCTTGTTATTTGACATGAGGAAAGCAAAGATGATTTGCGTGCGTAGTTAAGAAGATTAATTTCCGATGCAGACTGCAGTATTGTTTTCATGCAGCTGTATTATTTTACATTAGGCTATTTTATTTGAAATCTATACACCTAGCTGGCTCCTATGGAAGAAATCTTTCACACACAGTGGCGACACCAGGCATTGTGGGGAAGTAAATTTCAAGGGGGGGGGGGGCACAAAATCAACAAAAAGTTGAACTGGGGTTGCCCCTGTGGTGCTGCCACTGTTCACATAGGGAGTATGTATTTTATATTGAGTTCAGTTCAGTTTTATTTCATCAAATTCCATCCATTAAATAAATACAATATAAAAAAGCTTTTACAAACATGGTATAATATGGTGAAAATGATGAGGATGCCACTGAACGCAGAGCGTGTTGTTGTGGCACCCTTTACAAAAGTTAGTATTAAATAATATATGATAAACAAAATTATAGAAGAATAATAAATACAATATATAGCAAGATATATGCCTGAATGGGTTACTCCATTTGAAATCTGTACTCCCTAGGTGTGACAGGTTAAGGTAATGTCTTCCATAGTAGGTGTGGACAGTGTGGATTTTTAAACAGAATAGCTCATTCATGGAAGTGAGGCAAGTAACCTAATTAAACCAGGGACCATGTATGATATAAAATTGGATCGATTGAGCCATATTTATTGGTCGAGCTATGAGTTTTACAAGTATTGGATGAGACGTAGTCAAATCCAATATTTTAAAAACTCATAGCGAGACCAGTAAATATTGGGCATAAAGCATCCAATTTTATCATGATTATGTTTTGGATCCAATATTTTTACACACTTGGATTCATCAAAACATAATGTTCTGGAAATGGCTTCTACCTATGCTGCTGAGAATTTGAAAGTGGACCCATCTTTATACAGGTACCAATTTTTCAAGAAATTTGGACCCATTGATATAGCAAAAAGTCAAAAGTAACACATTTACAGCCAGATTTAACACATTGTCTTAGTTTTTACAACTTTTCCCCAAATATTGGGCAAATTTCAAAATTTTGGAAAATGTGAGGCAAAAATGGGCTATTTTCCGAAAATAATTGGCTTAGAATATGGGGTCATTGATATTCCAAAAGGCCGAAATTGCTACCCATGTTTGCGCGCATCCCTGCATACATGCATCTATAGCCTTTTTAAATGCAAGAACATTATCAAGAAGTTCTGATCCTTTTGGTCCCAGGTGCTCAAGAAATGTCAAAATTGGGCTTTTATACATGTACTTTAAAAGGACAGAGAAGATGGACCATTTTGGATGATAATTACGTAGTTGTTAGATTTATATCCGATGTAGGCGTTATTATGCATGCTGCCATGTTATTTTACATTCATGGAAGCTAGATGATCGACCTTATTAAGGTGGTACTACACCCCTGGCCAAATTTTTGCCTATTTTTGCATTTTTCTCAAAAATTATATTGTGTTACAATGTAGTGACAAGTAAGATAGGTATATTATAGGGGCAAGGACTACAACTACTGCACTGGAAATTCAGCAACTCAAGGCAAGTAGTTATTGATTTATTGATCAAATATTGGTTTACCCTCATTTTTTACTGTAACTCCACAACTGTTGTCCATCCTGAAATAAAATTTCCTGTGCAGTAGTTGTAGTCCTTGCCCCTATAATATACATATCTTGTCACCAATATGCTATAATTTTTGAGAAAAATGCAGAAATGGGCACAAAATTTGCCAGGGGTGTAGTACCCCCTTTTAAAAGATGATCCATTTCAAATGTAGGCGTAATTATTTTACAGGGCAGTTAGTGGAAAGCGTGACGGTAATTGATATTTCAGAAGCAGACTTATCTTACATGAGGAAATTGAGATAATTAACTATAAATTTAAAAGCGTTTAAAGGAAGGTGTCCCAATTTGGAAAATCAAATTCTTTAAAACTTGCGTGTAACATAGAATGTTGTCCCTTTCAATCATTCATTCATTCCTTATTCAACTTCCTTGCTTGCAAAGAGTTTCTTGTCTCTGTAGACTAAGAATTACCAGTATCTTGTACTTAGAAAAGCAAAGTTTCTGACATGTATGGTCAGTTACTATAAAACACTGTAACATAAAAAAAATGAAAGTGTGGGGAAAGTGCAGTTTGGCAGTGATGAATCTCTGAATGGTGCTTTAAGCAGATTAATTGCAAATAAAGAATATTGATATTTTATACCCCTGGCAAGCAAACTAGCAAAAAATTCCCCAATTTACTGAGATCCATAACCAGTACCAGGGCTACGAAATCACCGGTATCGTGGTACCGGCGTTCCCAGAAAAAAATTCAGAGTCGCAGAAAAAAATCAAGACGGGAAAAATAATCTTTAATATCATTTTTCTGAAGCTCTGAAAATATTCTGTGAACACGATCACTCGTGAAATATTTTCTGCGAACTTTCTGCGACGATAACTGATAAATAAAACTAAACGTTTTTGTTGCATATTGTTTTGGAAAAACTTCAACTGTTCACATCTTTGGAACTAAATTAATGTTCAATAACTAGGATTTTGGGTCCTAAAATGGGGGGATAAAAAAAAAATTCTGTCTTTTTTAGAGGGGTATCAAAAAAAATTGAGGGTAAAATTCTGGAGTAAAATGTACAAGAAGGCATGTACATTCCAAAATTTTACGCTCTCAAGCACGAATGTTAAGTATTCAATTTTGTAATCTCAAGCTGCAAATCAACAAAATGTGCGCACTTTACAATTTGGGTGTAACACTATGACTCCAATGAGTAATAACTCCAAACAGTCATTTTTAGCTAATGACATAGGGGTAGATCCGGGGTGGGGAGGGGCATAAATCCCCCAATATATTGTTAGGGGATGGTCCATACAATCATCCCCACAAAATTGACGCCTGTATATGGGTTTCTAACCAAAATTAACCCCATATTTGGTCATTTTAAAATAAAAAGTGCCAATTTTTGCGCTTTCGCAAGCAAATTAATTCTAAGACTGCGCTGGGGCTTTGCCCTGGACCCCACCTGTTTAATAATTGTGTTCATACTCGCTCCGACTCCACGCCGCAGAAAATATTTCAAACAACAGTTCACGTTCCCAGAAAGGAAATTATTTTTCGCTGCCCTGACCAGTACATGTGTAAACATTATGTGCCAAAGTATCGGGTTTGAAAAAAATTAACCAAATTCATTTTAAAAGATTACACTTTATGGCTTTAAAGCCTTAAAGTACGATTTCCTTCATATTTACACAGCCGTGACGTTAGTCACGGCTGTGTCTTTTTTCTTACAGGTTCTTTCTTCTTTCTGCCGACCACTACATTTGCTCTAGCACTTACATGCTTGTACCGATTTTGACCTAACTTGGTCACAACCATCATTGACCATGCCCCTACATGTCATATGAAACTCGTGGGGTCAAAGGTCAAGCAGGGGTCATAGGGGTCAAAAACGTGATTTCAACTCAAAATGCTTCTTCTCTCACAGATTACGTGGGAGAGTGACACCACTTGAACACATGCATTGTTATTATCCAGTGTCTATGGGGTCCTCACAGATTTGGGGTCAAAGGTCATTAAGGGGTCACTTCGGTATAAAGCGAAAAACCTTCAAAAATTTTTATTTGCTAAGAAAAACATAGGACAGTAACGGTATGTTCACAAACAAATTGTAGTTACTCTGTGCATATGTGGTATTTTTATTTAGGGTCAAATGTCATTAAGGGCTACTTCGGTATAAAACGAAATTCCTTTAAAATGCTTCTTCTCCCACAAATTACATCGTGACTAATGCCACTTGCACACATGCATTGTTATTACCCAGTGTCTATGGGGTCCTCACAAATTTGGAATCAAAGGTCATTAAGGGGTCACTTCCGGTATAAAACGAAAAACCTTCAAAAAATTTTATTTGCTAAGAAAAACATTGGAGGGTGATGGTATATTCACACGTGAATTGTGTTTACCTATTGTACATGTGGTATTTTTTTATTTGGGGTCAAAGGTCATTAAGGGGTCACTTCCGGTCTGAGACGAAAAACCTTCAAAATGCCCCTTTCTGCCACAAATAACATAGCAAAGTGGTGCCACTAATTGGACCCATACATTGACATTAGCCAATGTCTATGCGCGTTTTATATATTTTGAGGTCAAAGGTCATTAAGGCGTCAAAACACGGCTGTGTTCGTGGTCTTAGACCACAGCTAAGTCTAGTTTAATTTTAATTTTGTTATTCTTCATTCAAAACGTTGAAATAATATTAGTAATAACTGCAGGGAAGGGTTCCTGTCTATTTTAAGCTGAAATAACAAGGTAAAGTGAAAGAAATCTCACTGGTTATTTTGGCCATTTACATTAAAGCCATATCATTTGCTGAGGAAGACGCCCTCACTGATTTTGTAAAATTCATTTTTTACACAATTATATTGTACTTTATTGGCCAATGTACCCTGCAAAAATCAAGACTCAGGTGCTATAGTTTTGTCAAAATCCGAGATTTTGAATAAAGCGATGGAACCGGCGTTTTATTATTACGATTGAATTATTAGTCGAACGCATACATGATGTTCATAACACACAGTACGTACACTGCGTGTGGGACGGTGATCTACACAACAAAGGGTCGTACCATAACATGACCGAAGGAGTGGTACGTATTGGCGACATATGCGCTGGTAGTAAATTCAATTTTCTTTGCTTTGCCGTAGTTGTTCGGCTCAAAAATAAAAGGGATATATCTGACAGTAAAAACTAACATTTTATGGCAAAGAAATGCTAATCTATTTTGTATGAAAATGTTATAATATGGCTTTAAGTCATAATTTCATGAATTTATGACTTTATGTCGCAAACTTTGCTCTGTTGACCTACCGTCACAAAGACTGATTCCATTTAGGTGCAAGTTGGGACATGTGTAAACATTACAAATATGCAAAAAAATCAGGTATGAAATAAATTAACCAATTTCATATTATAAGATCGTACATGGCTTTAAATGGAAAATATGAACATGATTGATTTGTCTATGCAAAATGTGACCACCTTATTTTACATGGCCAGAGCAAGAATATGATGTAGTTAAACAAAATTTATTTCATACGTAGGAGGTGGTATTGTTTTACACACTAAAAAGTGGAGAACATTAACAAAATTAAATGGATCTATTACAGTACATGGCCTTATTATTTTACATATAAGCCGAGGGCGAAGATTAACGTAATTAAACAAGATTTATTTCATACGTAGGCGATATTGTTTTATTCACCATTGAAATATTAGCTGGATCTATCACAAAATGTGACCTTATTATTTTACATGTTCGAAGATTAATCTAATTGAACAGATTTATTTCACACATAATCAAAATGGTTTATTTATTCACCATTGAAAATATGAACAAAATTAGGGGCTGTGCAATAATTATGAGCCCAGGGGGTAAAATTTCCAAACTGCCAAAAATTGCTTGCCCCCCCTAAGCCTGCCTAAAATCGCTTGCCCCTAGCTCCCCTCTCATGCCAAAAAGTCTTTGTCCCATGCCAAATTTTAGGGTTCTCAATTTGCAAACCTTAAAGGAGTATTTTGTGATCCTAGCATCCTCTTTTTATGACATTTTTCAGTAGATATCCAAGAAAAAAGCTTATTCCCAAAATTTCTGTTGATTCCGATTTTGCGTTTGTGAGGTTGTATGATTATGTATTTTACACTGCTCCATAGACAATGTGTTGTAATTTCGTTCTGGTATACCAGAATGACATCTTTGCTAAACGAATCAATCTGCAAGAAATTTTTTGTACATAAACATTATGTACCCAGAGGTTTCCAGTGATATAAAAATCTCAACTTTTTTTGAGAAAAGTGGGGGGATGATGCTGTGGATCACGAAATGCCCTTTTAAATGGTTTAGATATATGTGATGCGATCAAGCAAAATCAGTCGGAACTCGGAAATATTGATTTTGAGATATAGCCAAACAAAAGCAATATTTTGTTTTGGAAACTCTTTAATTGTTCTTATCTCTGGAACGGGTTGTTCAATTTCGATGGGATTTTCTGCAAAATGCATCTTTGTAAATGCTTTTTACTATCCTATAAGAAACTAAAAATTTAATATTTCCGAGTTCCAACTGATTTTGCTTGATCGCATCACGTATATTGCGAGCAGGAAAATGTGCATATTTAAGCATTCCGTACTGTTTTCCTAAGCCGCCTTAGAGCGTTTTATTTTAAAGATGCCCCATGAATGTGTGCCAAAAATTGCTCCCCCCTTCGGCCTGCCAAAAATGTCTTGCCCCCTCCCCCCAATTTTACCCTCCCACCAGGGCTCATAATTATTGCACAGCCCCTTATTTGGATCTATTACAAAACATGGCCTTATTATTTTACATGAGCACAGCGCAAATATTATTAACAAACAAGATTTATATCATTATGTATTGTTTTAATTTTAAGTGGAAAACTCAAACATAATAGTTCTCAAAGGTATGAGCAAATCAAATCAGCAAATAATAAAGAAAATAATAAGAAAACTTAAACCTATTTTTCATCATAACTCTGGAACTAAAAAAAAGCTGCTCAAACATAATAGTTCTCCGAGGTATGAGCAAATCAAATCAGCAAATAATAAAGAAAATAATAAGAAAACTTAAACCTATTTTTCATCATAACTCTGGAACTAAAAAAAAAGCTGCCAAACATAATAGTTCTCCGAGGTATGAGCAAATCAAATCAGCAAATAATAAAGAAAATAATAAGAAAACTTAAACCAATTTTTCATCATAACTCTGGAACTTAAAAAAAAGCTGCTCAAACATAATAGTTCTCCGAGGTATGAGCAAATCAAACCAGTAAATAATGAAGAAAATAATAAGAAAACTTAAACCAATTTTTCATCATAACTCTGGAATTAAATGATGCCTATTTTAAAACAATGGGCTATTCCATTTATAATCCACATTACTGCTGTGGAAGATTTTGGAAATTTGTTCCACAGAGGGGTATGAATTTTAAATGGAATGAACACATCAGACAGCTCCATTTGAAACTCGCTCTCCCTACGTAAGATTCTTATAGTTGAATCTTCCTCAGAGGTGTATGGAATTCAAATGGAGCTGCCTAATGTGCTAATTCCATTTGAAATTCATACTCCCCATGTGGAACATATTTCAAAAAATCTTCCACAGGGGTAGTGTGGATTTTAAATTGATGGAATAGCTCAATGTTTCATTTAAAGCTTGTTTCTTTCTCTTTTCATTACAATACAAATCTGAATTTTGAAAAATGTAGTCTGCACGAAGTACCTTTCATTGTAACCTGTCACGTTTGATTTATGTTTTTCAAACCTGATTAAATGAGGGTCATTCAAAAAGTTCTACCTCCATTGTCACATCTCTGTTATGTTACATGCGAGGAAGTTGAAATTGTCCATGATTATGCTCTTAAATCTTAAATCTAATAAAAGTTAGTTGAATAAAATGTAATGTTTGGTTGTTAAGATGTTTTGGTTACAGGGAATACAGATTTGATACGTCGGAAATGGTCTGAAAAGAAAGGCTTATTTTGATCCAAAAGTTTGCCCACATCTTTATGGAAATCATTACATATATCTTTCTGAAAATGATTAAATTGCTTTATTTTTGTTCAAATAATTGAATCAATATGTAATGCTTACAGATGGGACAGTTTTATTGGGTATTGTGTCTTTTGCACAACAAAACCGATACAAACATGTTTAAAATATCCTTCACATTGACCCTTTTCCATAGGTTGTTGACTTTGTTCAGGTGATCTCTTGTTGGTTCAAGTCGTATTATTTGGGTCATAAGTTAAAATCAAATAAGTAGTATGGGTAATTATAATATCCCGACCTGTAAGATAACAGATGTGATGATAGAGGTAGAACCTTTTGAATGACCCTCGTATCTGCATACATATTTGTAATGTATACCCAACTTGGAATCAGACAAATTGGTTGTGTTTGTAGAAAAACAGCAATTTTGAATTAAAGCCATAATGTTCAATTTTTCTTGAATATTTACTTTTTGCATGATTGTAATGCCCAATGGTGTACTAAAATACCATGTGAAAGACTAAGTCTGGAGTGCTTTAATTACAGTAAAATTTGGTCCAGTGAAATAACTTGTGCATTCTGGGAAACCCTTACATGTTCCCCCTCCCCTGGCCAGTTAAATCTGGAGATCTTTGTTTTTATTCCGAGTTCACCGATTGAGTGATGGCTGACATATCTTGTGCATGTGTATCATTGAATCAGTGATGTATAAACAGGGATGTGAGAGTAAAAACTGTGTGTATATCGTTATTCTTCTTACGTCTTATTTATACATTGCAGCTGTTTTATTATGGCTTTAAATATACGGTAGTCAATATTTTTATTCACAGAAAGTGAAGAAGATTACTATATAGCGTAATAAAACAAATTGGTTTCAAACTTAGATGGTGTAGTTTCACTTGCCAGAAGTGAACACTATTAGTTGGATAAATTATGAAATCGGATAGCAACATTTGCACTATTTTTCCAAGCCCTTAAGGGCTGGGGTATGAACGTTTGGACAAAATTTATTTTGGGACATTAGAGCACATCAGACATATCGAATTGCATTCTGAATACTGAAGAATGTCATTCTGATATCAAATAATTTTGATTTTTGAAATTCGCAATTTAATACACATTTTATGGCAAATCATTAAAATTGATATTTTTGATATTTAACAGTACTTGAAGTAAACTTTATAAATCTGATGTTTTATACTTAAAGTGTATGTAGGTGGGATGAAAAGTTAACGATCAATTGAAAATTTTGACCTTTCAGTATTGAAGATATGGATTTTTTTCCCAAAACGCCAAAATAAAAAAGGCCTTTTGGGAAAAAAATCCATATCTTCAATATGAAAGATCAAAATTCTCAATTGATCGTCGGCTTTTCCTCCCAGCTACATACACTTTAAGAATATATCATTAAATTTAATAAATTATCTTCGAGGACTGTTATATCTCAAAAATGTGAAAAATATCAAATTTTATTAATTTGTCATAAAATTTGTATTTAATCGTAAATTTCAAAAAATGAAAATTAGTTGATATCAGAAAGACATGCTTCGTATTCAGAATGCAATTCGATAGGTCTGAGGTGCTCTCATGTCCCACAAAAAATACTGTCGAAATGCCATAAACGCTCATTCCAGATCCCTTAATAAGTATCTTGTATAAGGTGATGTGACCTTTTTGGTCCTTTTCCGTTAGTTTGTGGTTGCCCTTTTAACATTTATTACATTGTCACCTGAAGTAGGAAGTTTATTTGGTAAACTATTTTGATAATGATATTACATGATTTCAAAGATAAATAAGTCTAGGGAAAATCCCAGGTCTGTGTTTTTTCATGCGTAACTTCTACCCATTCTACATGTTCAATGTTGTGTAGCAATTTGCCATTGTATAACTTGTATAGTTCACTTGTAGTTAATGCTTAGCATGTTGTGGGGATTCAACATAAAAGTCCCAAGTTTTGAGATAATTTCTCAAAATATCAAGAGCTTTCTCAAGAGTCACTGAACCAATACTGGGCTTGTTTGAACTTTTTTAATGCATTTTCTATGCAGATTCCAAATATGGTCATGAAATGTACAATTCTGAAAGTTTTGAATTTATAAAGGAAATGTTGAATTTTTTCATACGGTGAGAGCGTTAATATGGTAAGCTCATGCAGAAGGGTTTTTACAAATAATTTTTATAGGGATGTAAGTTTCCGAAAAGATTTTGGAAATGGGACCATACAGACCAGTGGCGTAGCTTGGGTCATCATATTAGGGGACACAGACCATGATTGGTGGGCACCGGCAGGCCCATAACCAGGATTATTTTTTGGGGGGTGGGGGCTGATTTTGAAAAAGTGGACTTTTTTCAAAATTTGTACCCTTTTGGACTAGGGGGTATTTTGAAAAAGTGGACTTTTTTCCCAAAATGTGGACCCTTTTTTTCGCTTGCTACCCTCGCAAATGGGACTTTTTGGGTCAAAAAAGGGGACTTTTGGGGGATTCGGGGTTACAGGCCTGGGCACCGGGTCTGATTGCCGTTTTTCAGCAATTTGCCCAAGGGATTTTTTAAAATTTGTGATTGATTGGGAAACATTTGCCTCCTCCCTCACCCCCTCACCCCCACCCAAAAAAAAAGTCTCAGCCACATGGCCAAGGGCCAGGTGAATGGTTAGGAAATTGATCTCCCTCATTTTAACAATCCAAAATGTGGGCTATTACAATTGAAATCCATATACCACATGGAAGACATGACCTTAATCTTCCACACAGGGAGTGTGAATTTTAAATGGAATAGATAATAGTATTAGATTTGTATATATTTCAAAAAGAGCACGTACACATAAACCAGCATATTAGCAAACCAAACCAAAAGTTCTTTAAGTTTGTACATTAAAGGCCCTTTCAGTGATTTCACAGGAACATTAAAAAAAAATGGAAATTTGTCAGAGTTGCTTAGAAATAAAGAATAAGTCTACAGAATTTCATTAAACCACTTTTCCCCTGAATACATCGACAAATTAGTCAAAAAACAGAAGTTTTAGAAAGGTTTTCTACTTCAACTCAGATCGACTCGAGAAAATCGAGATTTTCGTACAGTGCGCCACCAATCGACTGGAAAAACTTCTAGTCCAGTGTTTCTAACACGGGGAAGTAGAGTCTAAATTGATTTAAAACAGACGCTTAATTTTTGTAGTAGAAAACAAAATAAGCAATTAAAGGTCACCGAGGCAAACTAACGGTCAATTCAAATATGAAAAACAGTTAAAATTGTGTATTTTGTTTAAAATAGTAGCTACTGATGTAATAAGTAGTAGAAACAATACATAGCAGCGTGTTAGTGCGTGGAGAGTGAGCTTCTTTTCGATCTCAAGTCGGACTTTTGTACTGTCAGTATCAAAAGTCCAGAATCATGCAAATGCTTTATTTTGTCTAAAATACACGGCTTTTCGACCGAACCACTAGCAGGCTATGTTAGCACATCTATGCCAATTACAAAGGTACCAAAATCTGAATTTTGATGATTTTTACGATCGTCCGGATGAGCAAATCACTGAATGGGCCTTTAAGCGTGGAATTCATGAGCAGATTAACAGAGCGTAAATAAATCTACCTTTCCTAGGTCTAGGACACACTTGAATGATATATATAAATAAAGGAGATTGGTGTCATAATTGTTCAATTAAGATCCGGTTAAGTATGACACTTTGAATGGATGAGAAAACTTGTCATTTTTAACTTAGTGGCCAATTTGGTTCCTGTATTGCTGGAAGGGGCAAATGAGATTGGCATTGGAGTCATTGTGAACCATCCATGTGGAATACTCAACAGGACTTTACCTTTTATATCAAAGTATTTGTTGTGGGTTGTTTTTGCAACTATACTGGAGGACGCGTCTGATTCAACAACTGGTATTTTGTTTGCTGCGATAAAGAACTAAAAGTTAAGCATTCTTAAGGAGTCTGGTTTTTTTTCAGCAGTTTTTTTTTTAGAACTGGGCACACATTCTTCTGTGTATGTGAGGAATTACATGCATATATATTCTATAAAGTGGTGTGCTGTTGGAGAAAATTTACAAAGATCATAGATTTCTTTGTCACTGTTCTCAGAGACTTGTAGTCTATACTTTGTCTTTTTTGTGAAGATTGTTTATGGAACCTTATTTGCATTATGATGGGTGATAGTTTTATTAACAACGGCTTGACGTACCTCTTTTTGGTAAGTTGCACCACTTTTCTTGATTCAAATCTGCATAACTATTATGTTCATACTATGATAAGGGAGGGTGTGTGTGTTGATGTTGAGGAGGGGTGGATTGGAGTATTTGTTTATTCCATGTAGTGGACGGGTGCCTGTGCAAGGTGTGATGTGATTGGGTTTTTTTTTGCATGGACTTTTGTGTGTTTGATGGTATGTTTTGGTGGGATGGGGTGCATGGGTAAGTTTTAAGTTTTTTGTATTTTCTGTGTGTTGTGTGCGGGTAGGCCTGTAAACACCGACAAATGGGGACATTTTGTAGTCTAAAACCCACCAAATGGGGACATCTGATGACCGAGGATTTTGTCCCTCTGCACCCCATGTGGTTTAGAGTGCCAAAAATGACATTAATTCAAATATCCTCTGTTATCAGGGGGTGTAGGATGGTACACCTTTGTAGGTTTTGCACAAGTTTTGTGTGTTTTTCGCACACAAAGGTCCCCAGTTGACACTCAAATGTCCCCAATTGACACACCAATGTCCCTAATTGGTGGGGTTTAGTCTAGAATTGTGTGTCCCATTTTGGTTGTTTTAGGCAAGTGTCCCCAATCGATACACGGTACATGGGGGTGTGTGATTGTTTTTTCCATTAATGGAACAGGACACATTGACTGTATGTGAAATAATTTTGGACTGAAATCATTGAAGTTGAAAGTTAAAATATAAATGCCTGTTAGTAATTGTACACAATTTCAATGCCAGAATTATTACTTGCAAAACCAACAAAGCAGTGTGGATGATCAATGCTAACTCTTTTGTATTGTAGGCATGTCGCATTGCTAATACCTTACTGAAGTTACTCTATCGTATCTGTCAAATCATAGACAAATCCTTTGTATGTACACTTGTGCCATTGGCAACACAAGTTCAGTCACTATAGACCACAATGGCCTCATCCCAATGACATAGTTCAATAACCTCAATTTAACAATTATAGTGCAAAATTTGACTTCAAGTTACAGAGTATGAGTTGTTGTACTCAAATTTTCAAAGGTCATGCAATGAATGTACAAATGTATTGGGGTTAAAGAACTGTGCCCTGATAGATGAGCATGTTGTGGATCCTAGTGAGTGGTGTATTGCCAAAAAAATTGAAGTGTCAGGTCATATGGCAAAAGCTCAATTCACATTTGTTCACTTATTAAAAAGTACCTCAATATTTTCCATTTATTTATCTACTTTTTTTTCCAGCAATATACAAATAACAAGTGTCAACAAACATACATTGTAGGCCTAAATTTAAATTTTAACAACAAAAGTTTTTAAAATGACTGTCATAATTACCTATTACCTGAATAACAAATTGCAGATTTAACATATAGTTTGATCAGCTCGTAATCGGCGGGCCTTATCACGTCGCGGATTAAGGAGGCTGTGTACTCTCAGACATGCATGTAGTAAAAGTGCAATAACTTTGTAATTATTCGCACAAAACATATAAAAGTATACATTTTTATGAAGGCAAGACATCAATAAATCTTAATATAAATACAGATTTGGGGTAAAAACAACAATTATGAAGAAAATCACAAAAAAGGGAGTTTTTGGCAATTTTTGTAAGGTACATCATAATAAAAAGATACTCTTTCCGAAATATTTTATTTTGTTTTTAGCTCAATCTTGAGGCTCCATTTCAAAAACGTTTTATTTTTATTTTTTTGATATTGGCCTTATTTTTTGAGATATTGACCATATAAGGCATCAAATTGAACCTTTTAAAATTCACAAACGCCTATTTGCACAAAATGATGCCTAAAATCGGAAATAGACCAAAATATAAAAAAATGAGAAAACCGTTTCTTGAGTCGATCATGCTTTTTACGATGATCATATTTGCTTACCTATAGATGCTGTATTTATTGAGTTATCGTGTACCTAAATCGTCATTTTACCGAAAAAATGAACATTGAAATAATGGCCGTTGAAGTTTAAGTGGTCAAATTTTGCACTTTCATCGAATCTCGCAGGAGAATGCTGCAGTTTGTGTTTTTCTACCTTACATTACATAAACATCGCGTAAATCCACGGCCTCTTGAGAAGTTTGTGCGAAATCCATTCATAACTTGATATTTAAATCGGGGGAAATTAACTTGTAAAAACCCACATTTTATCAGCTAAAACGGAGCCATTTGACCACTAGGTTTTTGTGCTTCCTTGGTGTTTCCATAAGATGCGCCGCGCATGCAGATAAGCGTCGCGTATGCATAGCGTATTTGTGCATTAACAAATTGCGCGATACTCAACGTGATGCGTTGTTGCGCGCGTATAACCTGCTGGTACAACAAAGATTTTCTTTCCTTTTCAATTTCAAACACAAGTGGAATAGTGAAATAAAATCCTTAAAATATTGCAGTTGGAGTTTACAAATCTGGATTTTCATTCATTGTATTTTTAAAAAACATAACAAAGTACAAACATATCAAAAAAACTCAATTTTGCGAAAGAAACAATGTCTAGAGTACACAGCTGCCTTAATATCAATGTATTTTATTTCAATAATTTTCTTGTGACATCTCACCAGATGCATCGATCACCAATTATCAATTCAAGTCCTATACTTTGTTTACTTTCATTAACTTGCACAATATAGACCAGATAGGTGAACTATATCACTCTTAATATTGCATAGTGGTAAATCCTAGCAATTCCCGCCGATTACGAGCTGATCAAACTATAGTGAGGATTACATGGTGTAATTTTGATTTGGTAGTCTTTGGGTAAGGCTAAAAATAATAATGCTTTGTCTCAAAGCCCATGGCAGTTTCAATAACGAATACGGAATGGGTTTTTTTTAAAGATTTTTTTTTATAATTATTTCAAAACTTGATTTTGAATAAGATGTAATTTTCGAGTGTTCAAAAGTACACAGCATAAAATTGTGGTAAATTTACACATTTGAAGTAGAAATATCAATTGTTTACACCTGAACAATGTCAGTAACAGGTCATTTTCTTCAACTGAATATGTCTCAGAATTTCATGATTTTAAGCCCCCCCCAAAAAAATTTAAACAAAATAAAAAAATAAATAAAAAATGAATTTCCTATTTCAGCTGACATGGACATACTAAGAAAAATGAACGCGCGAGGCGGCTTTGAGACATAGCATTTTTTTAGCCTAATATATTTGTTTTTATGACATGTAGTCACATTTTGATTTCTTTTACTTCACAGTTGCTGTGGTTTGCTGCTAATGTTGGTTATTTTACTGTCGTTTACCTGACATATGAAAGTGATACATACTACTATATCAGGTTTCTGATAGGGGTAAGTTCAATCACAGATAAATTATTTTTTGGTATGTGACTACAAGGAAGTTGTAATATAATGAAAGGCAGAGATAAAAAGAATTTATCGCGTCTGATGTCGCTGTCAATTACGATACTTGATTGGTTTACACAGGTTAAATAGTGCGTAAAAGGAAGGCCGATTTATCTGGTGCCGATTGGAGAAAATGAATAGCAGAAAATGGCGAAAAATTACGTACTTTTATAAGGCAAAAAGCAACTTTTCTAGGCATTGTTGACATGGTACCTTCGCAAAAGAAAGTTTACTACTATAAAGACCTAACTTTTGAGATGGTATGTAAGTTTGAAGGTGCAAAATTAACAATAGGGCGCCCGCTTATACCGCTGCATTCAGCAAGTCATCATCACAACACTTGTAAACAAACCATGCTCGAGTTTGATTGGCAGATGATGACAGACGCGATAAATTCTTTTTATCTCTGTCTTCATTATAGCTGTGTTTTGCCATTTAAAATTTGTAGTACAGTTAAGGAACCGGATATTAACGTTTGCACAGTATTGTTTGTGGGAGCTGAGAGTACACCAGAAATATTGAATTGCATTCTGAATACAAGAAATGTCCTTCTGAATCAAATAATTTTAATTTTTGTTTGAAATTTGCGATATAATACAAAGTTTAAGACAAATTATTAAAATTTGATATTTTTAAAATTTTTGATATTTAACAGTCCTCAAAGTAAACTTTATAAATCTAATGATATGAACTTGTGTATGTAGCTGGGAGGAAAAGCCGAATTTTGATCTCTATTAATTGAAGATATACACTTGTCCCCCCAAAAGACCTAATTTGTTTTGGTGTTTTGGGGAAAAAATCCAAGTCTAAGCATTCAAACTCTTCAGTATATTCCAACATTTTGCTCTATTTTTCACTTTTTTATGATTGGTTATGAGAATGAAACATGGCTTTTCCAAAAATTAGAATGCGTAAATTGAAATTAGACTTTTTACAAGTCTAGACTTGATTATCACAGCATGTGAAAAACACCCTAAAAATACACATTTTTGGCCCTTAATTCATAAATTTGGCCAAATATTGAAATTTAACTTTTATTGCCAATTAGAACTAACTAAATGATTAGGATTTAGCTACATATGTTTCATTTGGCAAAACAGGATAATATTTTTTAATCTCAAAAAATAAAAAAATTAGTGCTGTATTTTTCTGGAATGGGGAGTAATTAAGACAGCGCCCAGGGCACTTACACCCCCACCCAAGCTGTCCCACTGGGCCTCTAGTTGGTAGGACCCTGGACCCTGGATACACCTCTAGTAACACTTGAAATACTTGTGGCTACGGTATACTGAAACAGAAAATGGGGAGGGGTGTATGTAGATCAGTGACAAATATATTGATCTTGAGGAAAAAAGAAGGGGTTGCTGGCAAGATTTTCTTAAAATGAATGTCACAGACTTCTACAGACTATTTATCAACAAAGTCCCGTGCATTGTATGCTTTGAATTCTTGCATATTCATGAGGGCCAATTGTTTCTTTTTTAATTTTCTTCCAATGTTTCAGCCTGGTTTGCCCATTGCTAAAGCATGTGGAGCAACTCTAAATCTAAACAGTATGCTGATCTTGCTGCCAGTATGTCGTAATCTCATCTCATTTTTCCGCGGTTCTTGCAAAACAAACCAGGTAAGTAGCATACCAAAGACCCAAAATACAGGGATGTCCCACTCATGGGCGCCAATCTGGGGGGGGGGGCATGTCCCCCCACCTTTTGGCAAAATGACCCATTTCTTGTTCTTTTCAGCCACTTTTTGACAAGCCAGGCTGATTGTCCCTCACATTAGAAGCTGGATTGGCGCTAATGGTCCAACCCTGTTATACAAATATTGATTGTGTCTGATCTCTGTTTTGCCCACACCTGTTGGATAGGCAGTTTTAGGCCTCTTTTGCAGTATGGAGTATCGGCAATTGTTTATATGAAATTAAAAATCTATAGAACAATTGGCAATATACCTAGAAATTAATTGCAATAATGCATATTTTCACCGTGGCAAAGAGTTTCACAAATCTTACTTTATTTAAATGAAGTTTGTTAACTCTGCAATTTATAATTCTTTAGCTCGATCATATGTGCATGTCTGATGCCTTACAGCTTCCATTGATTATTTGTTAAATGTGTATGAGAGTAAGCCTAGCAGGAATTTAGTTCATAGCAGTACTAAAGCCAAGGGTTATTCCTTCAATTGTTTAGGAGCAAACCAGAGATCGCTTCAAAGGAAGTGCTGCTGTTGGTTATCCCCATATTTTGGGTCATTGGTACCCAGCCAATATAGACCACTTGACATGTGATGTCATTGCCCGGCAGTATGCGCTCAATTATGGCAATTTCCATTGTTCCCTGCAGTGTTCGTAGGCATCGTAGTATGCTCAGGGCATGTGCATTTTAAATCGCCCACCACATTTCATATAGGGCAAGAAAGCCATTGAACAGTGTAGCGGTTCATTCAAGCATATTGATAGACCAGTCCCTCGCATTTGTTGATAAACAATGATGTCAAGTGGTCTATACCAGGGTTGCCAACTCGCAATTTGGTAGCCCAATTAGGTGAAGATTTTCCCCCACAACTTTTGACCATTTCCTGTCGCATTGACCCTTAATTTGCACGTTCATCTGAAAACAAGGTTCTACCTGCTAAGTGCGTGTTGTGTGTGCACATGCCTGTCAAATGCGTGCTTTATTATATTATCGCACACGCTTTGCAAAATCCATCTGGCTGGCGTGTTTACTAGAAAAACACAAGAAATCAAAATGCACTTTTTGTGCATCTGTTCGCAGGGATAATCTCGTTTTGGTAGCAGGATGGCAGATCTGTGCAAAGGGTGAATAGATGCTTAAGAAAACTGAAGAAAACAACGGGGCAACTAAATAGTTGCTGTGACTTCCAGTAGGACCCTGGTCTGTAAAAACTAATGGTTAAGAGTAGTACAGTACAAGAAGTCATACCTAGAATTATTTCTCAATTTGATCATTTTTTTACCCCAAATTTTAAAAAGTCAACTTGTAGGTTCCTGTACTAGGTTTAAGTGAAAAGTTGGGTGACTCTTTGACTATTTGACCCATGATTCTGGCTTAAATATACCCTTTAGGGGTGGTGTAATAATTGTGTATACCCCTGGGGTTGTGAATTATAGGGGGGCAAAGATTTTCTGGTTAGCCAAAAGGGGAGCAGGCAATCATTTTTTGAAGGTTAAAAGGGGGACCATCGAATTTTGGCAGGTCGAAGGGGGGGAGGCAAAGCAATTTTTGGCACAGATGTTTTGGGCACCATTTCTATATGCCCTAAAAAGGTTTAGCAAAACATCAGGAACATGTTCAAATATGCAAAAGTTCCTACTCGCTGACAATTTAAGGTTTTAAATTTGGGTTCCCAAAAATCTTGCTTGTGTAAAGGGGGGGTTACAAAGTTTTTTTTGGCACGTCAAAAGGGGGCAAAGGTTTTTTGCTACATTGAAAGGGGTGCAAAGATTTTTTAGCACAACCAATTCAAAGGGGGAGGGGCCAGGCAAGCGATTTTTGGCAGACCATTTTGAGAATTCACCACACAGGGTACATATAAAATTATTGCACCACCCTTTAATGTACCCTTTATATAATCTGACATTTACATTGTAAACGTTTTCTGTGAAAGTTTTTGTGTTTGCTGGGTGTCCGATAACATGACCATCTAAACTTCCCAGCTTACCGTTTTTGTCCAACTATTTTTTTTTTCAGCTCTGTCGGAGAAGTGTTCGACGACAACTTGACAGTAGCTTGAGCTTCCACAAATTCCTGGCTTACTTTATCTGTGTGTTATCAATAACACACACCATCGCTCATTTCTTCAACTTCAGAATTCTCTTTGATCACTATAGAAACGTCAACCAGGATCGCTATGGTAACAATGCTGCTTTGGCGGATGTACTGAGAGATGAGAACTTCACATATCCATCTCAAAACTGGATCAATCCAATCCAAGCAAGCGAAGCTGTAAGTTGATCTATTGATTGATTTGTTTATAGAAGTAATGACTGCGCATCAGTTGTTTTGAGGGCATTGTGAAATATCTAAACATTGTGCTTTGGAACTGAGGAATATCGCCCCAATGCAAACCCCCCTCGCCTCCCAGTGGTGCCGTCACTACCTTTGGATCACTGGACCGAGTATATTATGTATCCTTGACAATGAATTGTGTTTAAAAAATGGGTTCAGCTGCACATCACCCATCATTGAAGTTTCTGGATGCTTAGACTTAAACCAAGTCTTTAAATTAAGTGACTGCAATTGCTAGAAAACATGCTCCTTTTCCCCCCAAAAGAAAACAATATTAATGTTTGTATTTTATTACCAGTTAGTTCAAATTAATGCTCTGCGTACTAGTCATGGGCTTCAACATAAAAATTCCAAGTTTTTAGATATTTTCGCAAAATATCAAGAGCTAGGGACTGTTCACAAACACTTGTTAGGGGGCCTGAAGCAAAAACAATTCATCTCAAACATTTTTGCCCCCCCCCCCCTCCTTTACAGACCACAAAAATTTTAGGGCCCCCTTTTTGACATGAAAATTATGGGTCAACCTCATAGAAAAGCATATAAACTCAGGAAAATATGTGGTCTTTTGTCTTTTTTTCAGGGCCCCCCTTAGGAGGGTCAAAATTTTTCAGGGCCCCGTTTTTGCATCAGGCCCCCTTAACAAGTGTTTATGAATGGTCCCCTATCTCAGGAACTGAACCAACATTAGGCTTGTTTGTATTAATTTTAATGCATTTTTCATGCTGATTCCAAATATGGTCATGAGAATGTACAATTCTGAACTATTTGAATTTTTAAAAAAATTGTCGTCTGCAGTCATCATCTGCATGGAGAGAGTTAAAGGACCATGATACAGTCTACAGTAGAATTCACCACGACCTTTGCAGGACTTAAACTCCATTAAAAGCTATTAAACCAACAAGATAACACTCATTGAAAACAGCTCAACTGATTAAATCATATCTTCTCTGGTTAAATACACACAACATATGTTTCTGCTTTACATGTACAATGGAGCAATGAGCTGGTATTATAGTAACAGTTGGGTGAACGATTATAAAGCGAA
Source organism: Amphiura filiformis (assembly GCF_039555335.1). NCBI lineage: Eukaryota > Metazoa > Echinodermata > Ophiuroidea > Amphilepidida > Amphiuridae > Amphiura > Amphiura filiformis. The sequence continues at coordinate 1,225,595 of NW_027306058.1, forward strand.
TGCTAGAGAACAATTCTGTGCGAGCTTTTGTTTACGAAATGAGACAATGCTCTGCTTATTGTTAACTAGCATTCTTGAAAATGAGAAGCATGGTGGTTTGCAGACTTAAGGGATCTAAAATGAGCGTTTATTGCATTTCGACAGTATTTTTGTGGGACATGAGAGCACCTCAGACCTATCGATGCATTCTGAATCTGAAGCATGTCTTTCTGATATCAAATAATTTTCATTTTTGAAAATCACAATATAATAAATTTTATGACAAATTATAAAATTTGATATTTTTCAAATTTTGATATATAACAGTCCTAAAGTAAATTATATAAATCTAATGATATATTCTTAAAGTGTATATAGCAGGGAGGAAAAGCCGACGGTCAATTGAAAATTTTGACCTTTCATATTGAAGATATGGATTTTTTCCCAAAAGACCTAATTTTTTGGTGTTTTGGGAAAAAAATCCATATCTTCAATACTGAAAAGGTCAAAATTTTCAATTGATCGTAAAATTCCACCTACATACACTTTAAGTATCAATCATCAGATTTATAAAGTTTACTTCAAGTACTGTTAAATATCAAAAATATCAATTTTTAATGATTTGCCATAAAATGTGTATTAAATTGCGAATTTCAAAAAATCAAAATTATTTGATATCAGAATGCCATTCTTCAGTATTCAAAATGATTTTTCATTTTCATTTTAATGATTTGCCATAAAATGTGTATTAAATTGCGAATTTCAAAAAATCAAAATTATTTGATATCAGAATGACATTCTTCAGTATTCAAAATGCAATTCGATATGTCTGATGTGCTCTAATGTCCCAAAATAAATACTGTCCAAACGTTCATACCCCAGCCCTTAACACGGTTTGGAAATAATTTCTTCATATTTTTTGGTGTTATCTGTCGTTTACATATCCTTCCTAAAACACCAAAGTACGAATATTTTCAAACATCTAAATTAGCTAAAAATTTAAGACATGTTACAAAACTATATTTTCTAGAATTTTAGAAGAGTACTTTTAATATTGGCTGGTTATTTTTCACACAGCGAAGTTAACTAGGCAATGTACTATTACCTATAACATACACTATAACACCAAAGTACGAATATTTCCAAACATCTAAATTAGCTAAAAATTTAGGACATGTTACAAAACTATATTTTCTAGAATTTTAGAAGAATACTTTTAATATTGGCGGTTATTTTTCACACAGCGACGTTAACTAGGCAAATCTCCATACTTCTAACATACGCTATTTGTAGAGGTCACGCGTCAATGGTAAGAGCACTGTGTATTGTGTATAGGAAAACGGACAGTAACTGCAGTATGCTGTGATTGAGCTGTAGAAAGTGAAAAAAAAACTCAAGCAAACTGGCATGTATTTAGTTTGATATGGAGATACCCCCTTATTTTGTTGGAGAGTGGTAAGCCTGTAAGCCATAGTTTGTATGGGTGTACATAAGATTGAGAGGATGTAATAAGTGTGTTGTGGAGGTAGGTAAGCCATAGTCAGGGTCAGAATTTCGGCATGAATCTGTGAATCGATTCTCGCAAAGATTCTCGCAAACAGATTTGCGTGAATTGAAGTTGATTCTCGCAAACTTTTGTAGTTTACACAGTAGTTGATTTGCCAGAATCAAATGATTCCCGCAAATTTATTCTGCAAGAATCACGATTGATTCTCGCACTGTGAAACACATTTCTGACCCTGCATAGTTTGTATGGGACTATGGGTGTACAGTAGTTGGAGGGGATAGTGTGTTGTGGAGGGTATGGGTGTACATTAGTTTGACAGGATATATTTAGTGTGTTGTGGAGAGTGGTAAGCCATAGTGTGTATGGGTGTACATTAGTTTGAGGGGATATATTTAGTGTGTTGTGGAGGGTGGTAAGTCATAGTTTGAGTGTACAGTAGTTTGAGGTGATGTATTTAGTGTGTTGTGGAGGGTGGTAAGCCATAGTTTGAGTGTACAGTAGTTTGAGGGGATGTATTCAGTGTGTTGTGGAGGGTGGCAAGCCATAGTTTGTTTGGGTGTACATTAGTTTGAGGGGATATCATGATTTAGTGTGTTTTGGAGGCTGATAAGCCATAGGTTGTTGTCTCGCCTGATAAGATAGGAGGCAATGTAATCACTTTCCCGCTGTATGGATGGGGGGGTGGGGTGGTAGGTGTGTAGGGGTGTATGTGGGTGTATGTAGGGGTGTATGTATGTATGTGGCAAATTTGGTTTAAGTTTTGGTTTAAGCTGTGATTAAATACTCAAATCCTATTACAACTCATATGGAAAAGTTAGGCCCACTTTCGTGCAGAAAAGATTTGACCAGTCAGCTGTGCTATGAACATGCACAATAATGATCTATCATCATGCATTCATGCATGTCGCACGTCAAGCATAGGGAGTTTATTGATGATCCATGACCCCGTTCAATAGACATCCGGGTTCGCCATGCTCGATAGTAGCTATCGACTGATTTGTCGACCTATTTTAGGACAAAATGTCACCCTGTTCCCCTTATCCAATCAAAACAAGTTTTATATCACAAGAATCCTTAGCTCAAGTAGGTCAAAAACCAGCCGTGTTTTAAAAAAAAAGTCCCATCACCTTAATTGGCTGTTACATTTAACGCCAGTAGCCCCCGTAAAAAGTGAAAAATTAGCACATTTTCCACTGACGGCACAGAATTTTGAGCGAAATAATAAGTTTTAAAGTTAAAAAGACACCCTGTTCTCATCATCAGAAATGTTTGAAGTGAGATTTTTATTGATAAAGATCCTTTTAACATGATAATTCGGGGCGTGTTCATGTAAATTTTATCAATACATGAGCAGCATGCAGGTAGATAGAACAGCAGAGAGGGAATTCACCCATGATTTCCTGTGGTTAAGCGGCGTGCATGACAATCACTGAGCAAATGCACTCAACTTTTCCATATGAAACTTGGGTAATAGCTGTACTATGGGTACGGTATTCATTCTAATAAGCGCCCAGGGCGCTTAACAAAGTCATTTTGGGTGGGCGCTTATTTTTTACCTGGTTTACCTAATTTTTTTGTTAGGGGCGTTTATTAGAGACAAATTTATGTATGTTATAAATGGGTCCTGACTCCTGAGAATGTTCTAGTAACTTTTCTGATGTAGAAATCTAGTCCTCCAGCTATTTCACTGTATCGACGTCTATCCCTCACTTCAACATTGATGGTACCCGCCTTAAGCAAATTGAAAATACCCTGGGTGGGCGCTTATTGGGGCATGGGCGCTTATTGGAATGAATACGGTACATACATCTATTGGTAGTTACAAGGTTACATACAGAGGTCAAAGGTCATTTGAGGTCAACATGTAAAATAGGCTGAAAATTAACAATCTGGTCACAGTTCAAATCAAATTACAACCAGACTAGGGCCATAGCTGCACTAGGCCCCCCAAAAAAGTTGTTTGTTTGTCCTCCACCGCCCGCTCCTCAGATTAAGGCCTGACCTATATATATTTTTTTTTCAGAAGTAAAAGTATCACAGACAGCTATACAGTGCTCGATACCAATAAATGGTAGAGCTATTTTAAAAATATAGACACAGATATTAATACATTTCACAACACTGTGTTTCACGCCAAAGCGATCTTCAGGTGAATAAATTAAAAATGAAAAACACGATGAACAAAGGCCTTTCCAAAAACTCCGTAACCTAGCAACGAAAAAATGTGTGCACGCGGTGTCGAAAAACGCACCCGTCGCAAGAAAAAATGGCAATCTTAAACTCAAAAATGAGTAATCCAAGAATCTCGCTCAACAAAAGAAGTGAGCTGATAAGCAAATGTCGTCATAGCCGTGTTAAGAAAAAGTAATGTCTCATATGGTATGTTTAGGCCTATTCATTTTCTCCATAACCTATGTCACCGCTTACCGTTGTGCGTCATACTTGCGACAGGTGCGTTTTTCGACACCGCGTGCACGCATTTTTTCGTTGCTAGGTTACGGAGTTTTTGGAAAGGCCTTTGTTCATCGTGTTTTTCATTTTTAATTTATTCACCTGAAGATCGCTTTGGCGTGAAACACAGTGTTGTGAAATGTATTAATATCTGTGTCTATATTTTTCTATTTTTTTTTCTATTTTTTTTTATTTTTATAAAAATAAGTAAAATTCAATTTTTTTTTCAGATTTGGAGTATCTCTGGACCTAGCTAGAGCTAAATACTAAGATCTTTCCAATAAAAAAAGCCCCCCAAAAACATTTTGTTTCTTCAATATGCAAAGTTATAACTTGTGTTCATGTCATATAGTCTATTATTAGTGACTTCAAAATACATTGAATTATAAATCATTAAAAGGCTATGAAATTATAACTTTAACTGCATATTAAAGGAACAAAATGTTGGTTTTTTTAATTCACCATGAATGATTGTAGCATTTAGCTCCAGCTAGGTCCAGGAATACGCCAAATCTAAAAAAAAAAAAAAAAAAAAATCTGCCCGCCTGCACATCCTCTTTCAAAGTTGTGGAGGAAAAACAAACAATTTTTTTTTTTGCCCTATGGGAACTTTAATGTTATGGTGGACTTCAAGGTCACACACTGAGGTCAAAGATCATTTGAGGTCAACTTGCATAATAGGCTGAAAATGACTAAAAATCTGGTCTCAACCATCTCATATAAACAGCTCTAATCCAATTGCAACCAGATTTAGGCCATAGCTGCACTATAGGAACTTTCATGGTCATACACTGAGGTCAAAGGTCATTTGAGATGAACTTGTAAAATAGGCTGAAAATGTCACAGTTACAGAGTTCAAATCAATTTGCACCCAAACTTGAGACAAGCTGCACTAAGGGAACTTCAATGTAATGTGGGTGTACACGTTCAAGGTGACACTGAGGTCAAAGGTCATTTGAGGTCAACTTGAAAAATTTGAGGTCAACTTGAAAATGAAACATTTACTATGTGTGGTGTTCACTTACTTCCCTAGTCTTCGGACGACCCATTTAATACCGCCATATTGTTTTACTTTCGTTACCGAAAGTAATTGCAAAAGCAGGCGGTTGCAAAAGCAGGCAAGACGTGTGGTTTGAGAACTGCCTTGTTGGTTGGTGTTGTCATAACAACACTCGATATGTTATCACAACAGCACTTGGTGTTATCACAACAACACTTGATCTGTTATTGCATCAACACTCAATGTTATTCACAACAACACTCATTGTTATTTGACAACAACACTCACTGTTATCACATCAGATTAGATTTTGAAACCCAACTCACACCGTGGAAAATAAACCTATCACTGATGGATAGGCTGGTGTAAATTTTCTTTATTTTATCCAAAATGAAGCTAGATGCATGGTGTCTCAATTTTATTTAGTTTGGAAGCAATGGTCTTCTGGGGCTTCAAGTATCACTAGCGGAAGTAAACTTACTTCATCTCGGTCAAAGTAAGGGTTGGTTCAATAATTATGTGTACCCCGGGATGGTGAATTCTCAAAATGGTCTGCCAAAAATCCATTGCCCCTCTTTGGCCGTGCCAAAATAAATCTTTTCCTTTTGCCAAAAAAATCCCCCCCCCCCCCCTTTTGATGTGCCAAAAAATCTTTGCCCCCCCCTTACACATGCAAGATTTTGGGGAACCAGAATTTAAGACCTTAAATTGTCTTATCATATAATGCGAGTGCAGCGAGCAGGAAATTTTGCATATTTGTGTTCCTAACGTTTTCCTACACCTTTTTGGGGTGTAATATAGAAACGGTGCTCAAATATCTGTGCCAAAAATCGCTTGCCACCCCTTTCGACCTGCCAAAAAATGCTTGCCCTCCCCTTTTGGCCTGCCAAAAAATCTTTGCTCCCCCCCCATAATTCAATATTGAAAAGTTGCAGTTTTAAAGAAGATGACAAAATATGACAATTAGGATTTATTTTGCATTATATACTTGTCAAAAGAGACACACAGAGATTGTTTGCATTTAAATGTTGGTGATTTGATGTGCGCTATACTTTAGTACCAGTACACTTCAACAATTATTCTGCTGCCATATTACTATTAGGCCAAAAAAAATAATTGTTTGTTTGTCCTCCACAGGCTTTGAAAGAGGACGTGTGGGCGGGCGGATTTTTTTTTTTTTTTTTTGGCGTATTCCTGGACTTAGCTAGAGCTAAATGCTACAATCATTCATGGTGACTTAAAAAAACAACATTTTGTTTCTTTAATATGCAGTTAAAGTTATAATTTGTGTTCATGTCATAGTCTTTTAATGATTTCAAATCCAATGCATTTTGAAGTCACTAAAAATAATAGACTATGACATGAACACAAGTTATAACTTTGCATATTGAAGACACAAAATGTTTTTTAGGGTTTTTTTTACTTTCAACCATGAAAGATCTTAGTATTTAGTTCTAGCTAGGTCCAGATAGATACTCCAAATCTGAAAAAAAATTACTTATTTTTATGAAAAAAAAAATAGAAAAAAAATAAATATTGGTCAGGCCTTAAACTGAGGAGCGGGCGGTGGAGGACAAACAAACAACTTTTTTTTGGCCTTAGGATATGTCCGATGCAAATGCGTCATTATGTGATACATGCATTTCAAGGTTTTGCAAAAAAACCCAACATAATTAAATTAATTAATAACTTACTAATTAAGCCACTTTGAGGCATGGTTTTTGGTAAATATATAGAGTAGAACTTACTGCTTACAATTTACTGCTCCCTTAAATGGCTTGGTCGTTGGGGCACCACTGATGACATCTTAACAATCTCTCTCGATCCATCTGTTCTTGTCTTCCACTGCCCTCTGAGAGGTACGTGGCAAAGTTCAGGCCAGTCCATTCTTTTATGTTGTCTTCCCATCTCTTTTTCTGCCTTCCTCTTTTTCTTGAACTGTTCACTGTACCCTGTAGGAATGTCTTTGCTAACCCAGAGGAGCGAGAGATGTGGCTGTGCACATAGTTTACGTTGCCTGAGTAGGGTCATCATAGGGACCGATAGCTTGCTTCACCCTGGTCAGGTCCATACCTCCTTGTTGGTCACATGGACTTTATATGAGATGTGAGGATCTTACGGAAACACCTCAACTCCAGTGCTTGTACGCTCCTTTCCAGGTCTGCAGTCAAGTGTCCATGATTCACAAGCATATCAGGAAGATGGATATGGTGAGGATGCATATGTGACATGATCAAGGGGAATGAGTCACATGATCGACCCTGGTCGAAAATGAGTTTTACATTTATTCCTAAAGAGGACATTTAGAGCTTTCAGAAACTGAAACCCCTATGTTGATACAACTTTCCTTTGCGAAGTTACATCAATTTATCAATCGCTGATCAATTTATTTGCCAATATTTCAAAATCAATATTAGCGACAAGCGACTCATTTCCTTGATCGTGTCACATATTAGTTTGATTTTTGATCCCAGTGAGATGTTCTTGTCATTCCATAATGGCTTTAATTTTGCCATGGCACTGGTTGCTTGTGCAATCCTGGAGAGCACTTCAGGTTTTGAGCCTTCATCTGATATCCTCAAACCAAGATAATATTTGAAGTTGGTTACTGTACCCTTTGCTCACTTATTTCCACTGCTTCACTGATTCCTGCTGGATTGTTGGTCATCAGCTTGGTCTTTTTTGCGCTTATTTTCATTCCCTACCTCTGTAAAGTTTGTTGGAGATTATAATCAGGGACTTAAATTCTAGCTCACTGCCAGCTAAGCCATCTATACCATCAGCGAAGCGAAGATTGGATACTGCTCTGCCTCCAATGCTGACTGTTACTTTGTGGTTCTCAAGTCCATCAGCCATGATTCTGTCCAGGAATAAGTTGAAGAGCATTGGTGCTAGCAGGCATCCTTGTCTAACCCCCACTGTTGTTCGGAACCAATTGCCTATGCTTCCATTTGCCAACACTGCATTCATAGCATTGCTGTACAGCTGTTCTATGGTACGCACTAGTGATGGGTTGATGTTATAGGTTCTCATAGTGGCCCAAATTGCAGCATGTCACACCCTATCAAACACCTTCTTAAAGTCATTGAAGACATGGTATAGGTCCTGCTGGTGTTGAAGATATTTTTCACATAGTATTCTAAGGTTGAATATCTGTTCAGTTGTACTCCTTCCTGCTCTGAAGCCGGTTCTTCAGTGATGATGTTCTCCACCAGAGGTTTCAGTCTGTTCAAGATGAGTCTTAACATTATTTTGCTGGGGTGGCTGATGAGTAGACTGCTGCCCTCAGTCGTCAACCGTCTGGATTGACGACTGAGAAAACTACGTGGAAAAAAAGTGACGGATTTTGCAACAGGATTCCTGTGGCATAGAGCGTGCGCAGTTGTGTCCAAATTGACCTTTTGACCGAGTTTGTTGTTTTAGAAGTTCAGAGCCTTGAGCTTGTCACAGCGGCAGCGGTACAGCGACGCGGTACACGGGCGTCGCTAGTCAGTCAGCGCTTCTGGCGCACAAGCAAATCGCATTGAATAGTTTTCAGAAGTCCGTCATGATATTGGCTGTAAGATAATCAGTCGTCACTACGAAGCATACACAGTACATGCGAAGTGTAGACGGCTGATTGGAATTAGTCTAGCTGATGAGGCTGATTGTCCGGTAGTTTTGACAAAGCTGTAGAACAGAAGAAACTAATATACCAATTTTTCAAAAATGTTAAAAATGTCGAATATGTCAGTATGCGATGCGGCCGACGATATGTGATGTGATCAAGCAAAATATGTCGGAAATATTGATTATTAGATATAGCCAATAATAATAATAACAGTATTAAACTTCCTTTGTATTTCATTGTTGTGAGCATCACTAAAATGGCCATATCTGTGGAACCATAAGTCCACTTATAATGGGGTTTTCAGCAAAGTAAAGCTCGGAGAATATGGCTCATGAGATGAAATTGAATTTTGTTAATTTTTATCAACATCAGACTTATTTAGCTTGATGCAATCAAAGCAAAGTGAGTCTGATGTCAGACAAATTGCAATTTTAAGTTCTCTTTGATGGTATATGCCATTTTCAATGTTACATTTTACAGAAAACCCCATTAAAATTGGTCAATTAGTTCTAAAGATATGAGCAGTTGAAGAATTCTCAAAACAATAGACTACAAAAGAAATCTTTTCCTTCATTTGGCCATATCTAAAAATCAATATTTCCAACATCCGACTCATTTTGTTTGATCACATCACATATGAATACAAACCGCAAACTAATAAACATCTCAAAAAAAGTAACTAACCCCCTTTAAATAGTGACCATTATTCAAAAGCGGGTGATTGTATTACAAATCTGTAAAATGCGTTGGAAGCAGAATTTATTTCTGCACATTTTGACACCTCATTTGTAGCAATTGACTAAATATTGACGTCAGAGCGTACATTTAAATCATTGTTGCCCAAGATTTGAAAGTTGCAGTAAATTCTATTGATTTTGCATTCAGTGTAATGGAAGGAAATCTGTGTAATGATATCTGAGTGTTTTTGTATTGTAAAAATTTGCATGCAAGTGCAACTTTCAAATCTGGACCTCACCGTATCGACCGGTGTTTTATTGTTTTCTGGGCTATCATATCAAATGAGTTGTCAAAATGCGCAGAAATAAATCCTGCTGCCAACGCATTTTACAGATTTGTAATACAATAGGCCCTTTTTGAATAATTGCCATTATTTAAGGGAGGTTAGTTTAAATTTAAATAGGAACCTATTCTCATGCAGATCGCATATTTTTGCGTGGTGTGGACACTACTGTGAATAATGTTTTTGATATAATCAGAGCCAGAGATAAATATACTAGTTTATGTCAACTCTCCATAGCCCGTGATTGGTTAGTTAGTAGTGAAAAGGAAGGTTGAGTGCCTTCATGGTGCCTTCATCAGACAAAAGGAATCACAGAAAATGGTGAACGATGTCGGTAGGCTACTTTTACAAAGCAAAAAGCAACTTTTCTAGGCATCGTTGAAAGCTTGCTATTACTAAGACCTATTAAAGCAGTTTGCATATGTTTGAAGTAAAAAAAATAACCATATATAACGCAGATATGCTGCGCTCAGAATTTTTAATCATCACAACAAATTGTAAGCAAGCTGTTTCCGAGTTTGATTCACAGATGACATCAGACGCAAACTAGTCTTTTTAATTCGGTCTTGGATTATAACTTGATTGATAAATAGATTTATTGATTGTTTGATTAATTGATTGATTGATTGATTGATTTGCTTCAACAGACGTTGATAGCTGCACTTCCATACCAGACACCAAAACTGATTGCTGATAATCTTGCATTGACGGAGCAAGGCCTAATTCAAATAGCAGGATGGTCCGGTGTTGTACTCTGTCTTGTCTTGATATTCATGTTTTCATCTGCTACAGAATTCATCAGGTGAGTTTGTTATCCCCATGAGAACTACCTGCCGATTGGCCAAAAAGAAGTTTTCACTATCAATTGGCCCAATCAGCAACATTGTTAGAATAATTTCACCACATACAAAAAAAAAAAAAAAATTGGGGTGAATTATTTGCAAAGCTCCATTCTGATTGGTGATTAAAGTAGTGAAGATATCATGTAATTGACCAATCAGAGGCAATGTTAGATCGGCAGGTAGTGCTCAAGGAGTTAATTTTTGTCTGATCCAGTGTAACTTACTAATGCTATTAACCCTAATGCCCTAGCTGCTTTTTGGCGAGAGGGAAGGAAAGAAGGAAGGAAGAAAGAAAGAAGAAGAAGAGAAAACTTTTTTTCTCAGGTGCGGTTTTGAACCACCGACCCCTCGGGTGCCAGACGCATGCACAGGCCTACCTTGCCACAGGGGTGTAGCTTGCTCGGCCAAGCTTTCCGCGACCATATGACTGTTCGCACGATGATGCAATCGCATCACGTGGGATACCTGCTCGTGCACATGCTTTGTGAAGTGTGGTTTTGTGATGTTTAGTACGGTTAGCGTTAACTCAAGGGAATCAAGGGAGAACAGTGCCAGTGCATTGATTGGTCACCCTAGGTTAAATATTGCACCCAATATGTTGTACATCTCCATGAGAAAATGTGAGATGGGGATGTGCAGTTTGGCATGTCGCCACTCATGAATACTAACAGAATGCAATATTTTGGTTGAGCATTTTAATACAGATATTGCATTCTGTGCATTGGTTCGCCTCAAGTTCGATAGTGATGTAGGTTAGAGCTATAAGTTTTCCACTTTCTACTTTTGATATTCTGTTTTATCAATATGTCAATTTCTGCATTTTTTCTGGCTTTCATTGATTTGTCCGTTTTGCCAGGTTTTGTCCATTTCACAAAAAGTTTAATAAAGATATGTTACAAATTTTAAAACACACTTTTTTACATATATTTATTTTATTGAAAACAACAACAGACACACATTTTTTGATTTTTTTCTTAACATTTTATTCACTTTTTTCAATTATTTAAATTGATTTTTTCCAACTACATGAATACTGTTTTCCGTTTTCTACCTCCAATTCTGTGACATTCGTCCATTGTCCATATCACGGCATGCTTGCAACGCAACTATGAAAAGGTGGTTGAGACAAACCAAAAAATATGAGTGTTCATCATGGTTATCACCAGCCATCATCCATCCCCAGCCCCCCAACTCAACACAAAAGGGGGTAAATTTGATGAAAAATCATTGCAAAGGGGGTCTTTGAAAGATCTGGTAACTCTGATATGGTTGCCAACTTGTGTGTTGTGTTGGGGGGCTGGGCATGCATCCATCACCTTCATCAGCAAACCATGGGTTATGAATTTGTCATGTCAAGTATTTTAATGCATGTTCCCCATATACATTACGTATGTACTTTGTTTCCATGTGTTTCAATGTCGTTGTTTTTTTCTTCATTTAATTGGTTTGATTTCAGACGTTCATATTTTGAGACCTTTTGGATCACCCATCATTTATTTGTCCTCTACTTTGCCATGATTGTCGTCCATGGTGCTGGGTAAGTCAATATCATCTCTGTTAACTCAATCCAACCAAGTGGCGAGTTTTAAAATATTTTTGAAAATTCAAAAAAAAATTCAGAATAATTTGTAAATTTTCTTAACCATATTTGGAATCAGCATGATAACTCTTGATAAAAGCGCTTCGTTCTTTGTGGGGCGCTCAATAAATGCCTATTATGTTATGTTATATCATTGTTGCTGATTTTTTTGATATTTGTAATTCCAAGAACTGCTATACCCCATGATAATTTCATAAATTCAAAAGAGACTAGTGGAATGCTAGACATATGCGCAACTTCCACAGGGGTAGTGTGTATTTTGAATTGGAATAGCCCAAAGTCCCCCATACATGAATTGTTGCATGATAACTTCAAGTTTGATTTGAGTGCCTCTCCCCCCGAATAATATAGGTATAAAAGAGTGCCATGCAAAAATCCTAACATATGGGTATAGTTGAAACCATTTTGTCCTCATTTTGGGGTAAATATGGTGAAAATCATCCAAATATTTTGGAAATTGATATAAATAGAGGATCATTTTGACTGCTGGGAAATATCAGTGCATGACAGTCTTGAATTCACCTTTTCGGTAAATCTCATAAGCCTTTGCGAGTACACCTGAGAACTCGTCATTTGACGTCACGCCGACTTGCAATGCGCAGTAACGATGTTTGATAAACAATTTGCGCATCGGCGCAGATTTGCGTGACTTCAAATGACGACATCTCAGGTTTACTCACTAATGCATGGGATTTACCGAAAAGGTCGACACAGAGCATGCAGAGTTGAAGGAAGACTGGTATTTATCAGTGAATTCTTGTGAAAAAAAGCCCTTTTCCACTATCAAGTGAAATATATTATACTAAAAAACAACAGAAATTATTTGCTTTATTTTCAGTGGCATAATTCGTTCTCAAACTAACTTGGATAAGCATGATGTTGCGTATTGCAAAGACATACCAGATGACTGGGGGATAGATTCAAGATGTGACATGCCAATGTTTGCTGATGGGTCTCCAGCTGTAAGTATAGTTACTAGCAGGGTCCCCACCAGTGGTGTAGCCAGTGGGGGGCAGGGAAGAGTGCCCCTGATAAAATTGAAAGAGAAATTTGTGAAGGAAAAGAAAAAGAAAGGGGGCAAGGAGCCTGTTTTCCATCAAAATTCATCCAGATTATAGGCCAAATAGTGAAAAATTGTGTGCATCATCATATTGGGGGGCACCGTCCATGATTGGGGGGGCACCGGGTCTGATGTGGGGGGGGGGCACGAGTAGTTTTTCTGCAATTTTCCTATGGGATTTTACCCCCTGGCATGAAATACTGGGGCAAAATTGACAAAAGCTTGCACTCTATACTACATGCCTTTGAATTTATACACATTACACTTTAGATTTGTGCATCCAAACTGTCCTGGATTGATGCATCGTCATGCCAAACTTATATTCTTGTGAAAATATGTTGACTTTTCATGATATATCACAGGTCACAGATGCGATAGGGGGGGCAAATTTCCCCAGTCAGAACTCTTTCCTCTCAGTTTTCCCCCCAGTAAAAACCCAAAATTACAAAAATTTCCACTTCTTGCGGCAATTTTGTGTTAAATTTGTTGATTTCCCCCCTGAAATTCACTTTGCTCCCACCCCCAAAAAACTTCCTGGTGCCACCACCGCAAAGAAACCAGTGGTAAAGAGAAGAATTGGGTGATTGATGTACAATTTGTTCTTAACTTTTTTGGTAACCCTGACGACATGTTGGTTAATATATATATGTTTTAGAGTTGGAAGTGGTGTGTTGGACCCATCTGTTTATACATACTGGAGAGATGCATTCGTTTCATCAGAAGCATACAGAAAGTTACCATAACCAAGGTAAAATCATTATTTTTTATCGATATCTTATAAAGGGATGTGGTCCAATCTTGTCATATTCTGTTTTTTATCTTACATTGACGCCCACCATTGACACAAGATGTTTCCAAATTATGAGTTGTATTGATCCACTGGTTTTGATATGAGAAGCAAAAAACGTTAATAACAATGCCCCATAGCAGAGTAGTACATACATTTCCTGTGTGCTTACCACAATTCATCACCATCTAAACGAAACATAACTTGGGCCTTATATTTTACTATGGTAATGAGACAAATACGAGCTTTCTTCTGATACAAAAGCTCAGTTTTGATGAAGAAAAATGGGGGGGGGGGGATAAGGCTCTCAATTGGGTCATGCCCCTTGAACTTAAAATATATGTATTAGAGGAAAACTACCTGCAATGTATTTAATAACTTTGCTCATTTTTATAGACTAGTTTCAAGTGCACCTGCACTCAGATATGATATCACTCAGGCTAACTACATTTTTGTTTATTATTATAATACTTATGCCATGCCTGAACTACTATTAAATTATAATGGGATTTTACAACCCATTTACACCTACTGTGTAGGTTTGGTAGGTGAACTTGATCATAATTATTGCTTACACTTATTTCACTAATTTCACTAAACATTGACCATATATGTGTATGTATGCTCCCCCAGAAAGAGCCCTGTTTTTGGACAGCGTAGCTCCAAAAGACTCCTGAGTTTTACCAAAACTGAGCGCTGAAAGACCATTGATTTTGATAATTTCAGCTCTAAAAGACCCCTAATTTGCTTATTTTTCTTTTCTAGGTAATTTTCAACCATAAAGCAAAGAAAACCCCTTTATTTTGACCATTCGCAGCTCCAAAAGACCACTTTTTCTGGTATGCCATCAGCTTCAAAGACCCACCAACTAAAATTCCAGGGGAGCATACCCACCAAATATTGATGATGTGCCCCCCAGGTTTACATGCTTGTAAGGAAGGACAATTTTGATGAAAAACCTACCACTTGTTTTTAAAATTGTCTCTCACAGTGCTTCCAGAATGTTTCCTATCGCAGCAGCATGTTTAAATGCATCCTATTCTATATTTTGCGGATCTTGTGCACCAAAGTACCACTAATAGATCCTGGGTCGTAAAATAGTTAGACAAACACTTTTAACCCGCAGATTTCACACTAATTATGCATACACATATGCAATCACTATCACAACATGCTCTTCTATCAGGACACAGTTCTTTAACCCCATGCACATTCCCCGGCACATTCATTGAATGACCTTTGAAAATTTGAGTACAAAAACTCATACTCTGCAACTTGAGGTCAAAGTTTGCATTATGATTGTTTAATTGAGGTTATTGGACTATGCCATTGGGTTGAGGCCATTGTGGTCCACAGTGAATATGGGTGAACACACAGGGAAAAGTATTGGCTATCATATCCTTGTCCATTTTAAAGTTGAATGCACCCAAAAAAAACCAAATCATCAAACCATTACCATGATAAAAGCAAGTTATTTATGCTGTATACTATTACTATGTTACTATGGCAACGGGGAGTATAAACAGCTAATAATTTTTAGTGATTCCCTGATAATATTTCAACATCCTGGTTCCTGTTTTTCCATGCTTAGATATGGAGGAAGAGTGTTAAAATATGTGATTGTCAAATGGGCTATTCCATTTAAAGCCCACACTACCCCTGTGGAAGATTTTGGAAATATCTGCCACAGAGGGAGTATGAATTTTAGATAGAATGAAGTCAATGAACACATTTGCAGCATCCTCTAAATTCAGTAAATTTTCATCGTCAACCGTGTAATTGAATGGGGTTATTTTGACATTTTAAAACGCTTGAAATATCACAAACAAATAGGCCTATGTTAATAAATAATATAAATACAAGCTAAAACCGTTGGGGTTTGATAATGAACCCCACAAAACTATCTGAGTATATGGAAAATGCCATACGGCCGGGCGGTTTCACAAGTTGCCGGCTCTATCATGCCACTCGCCGCCAGCTTAGATTAGGCTAAAAAATTTTATGTCTCAAAGCCTCCAGCGTGTTGGTTATTTTAAGCGCATACATGTCAAAATTCATTTTTCTACTTCCTTTTTTTTTTATAGTTTTTTGCCGTAAAATCATGAAATTCTGTGACAAATTTGGAAGAAAACTTATTGGATCGATACATGCATTTATTTAGGTATAAAACAATTGATATTTGTACTTTAATTGTGTAAATCAACTACAATTTTATACAGTGTACTTTTGAACACTCAAAAATGACATCTTAATTCAAAATTAAGTTTCAAAAAAAATAAATAAGTGCTGTATTTTTCTGGGATTGGGAGCAACTATCACACAATAGGGATCATAAAACAAAATTGCTATTGTTTATTCTCTAAATGTGAAACATATTTTGCTTCTAATATCCAAAACTGCTGGAGCAAACTCAAAACTTGGAATGAGATTGTTTTGGCAATAGGCCTCAATGTAAAGTAGAAAATACATATGAATAAATTTGACAAAAAACTTCATCATTTCTTATTTTTCCATAGGTAGTTAAACATCCTTCCAAAGTACTTGAGCTACAGATGAAAAAGAAGGGATTTAACAGTCTGCCTGGCCAGTACATCTTCTTGAAGTGTCCGTCTATTTCACACGTACAGTGGCATCCTTTCACTCTGACCTCGGTAAGTAAGATCTCTCGCTACAGTCACCCTCTTTTTCACATCTACAGTTCAGTGGTGTGTGCAGCACATTGAAAGTGGGGGGTCCAGGTTGTTCAGTTCCCCCGAATGGAGTCTGATTAGGAGTGTAAGGTGCGGGCGAAATCAGTAATTTTGGAGGAAATTACTGATTTCCCCCATATTACCAACAAAAGTGGGAGGGGCTTTTCCCCCCTGCCCCCCTTTGCGCACGCTACTGGTACAGTTAGAGGTTAATAACTGCACATCGGTTATTTGGAGGGCATTGTGAAAAATCTAAACATTTTGCCTTTGGAACCGAGGAATATCCCGATAAGCCCCAAGGGATATTCCGAGGTCCAAAGCAAAATGTTTAAATTTTTCACAATGCCCGACATATTGTCGATGCAAAGTTATTAATCTCATTCATAACCATCACTTTGATCTCTTCATTTTACAAAATAACACAAAATATTCCTCAAAAAATTGTAAAAATAAGTAACAATTTTTACATCTTCCCTCTCCAAAAATTGATCAGGCTAAAACAGGACGACCAATAACAAAAGTGTGTTTCATAATCTGTGCAAATATGGTAGTGCGCAATCCAAAAATGGCAGCCAGCATGCTCGCAGTTTGTCCAACGTAAAATATATACGGCACACACGGAGGTTACTAATATTTACTTTCAATTATGCATTTTGCGGTATATTGTGAGATATTATTTACCTCAGTTTGCGTTTAATGTTTTTTTAAATGATAAAATATGATTGGATCACACACGTCGCGCATATTCATGAGGTTATAAATGACATCTGTTCACTCTGACTTTGGTAAGTAAGATCTCTTTCTATGGTCGCCCTCTTTTGTATAGTGGCATCCGTTCACTTTGCTTGATGAGGCCTAAACTGTTTTTTTATGGGCAAGTCGGATTTTTGAAAATCCTACTCTGCGCTCAACGCAATAATATGAATACGTAAAAGCCCATGGCGGCCATCTTGGATGCAAAGAGAAGGTGAATTTCTGCTTATGAAGTAATTGACCTTTTCGGTAAATCCCATAAGCCTTTGCGAGTACACCTGAGATGTCGTCATTTGACGGCACATTGTCTGACACCGATGCGTACATCGTTTAGCGAACATCATTTCTGCGCATTGCAAGTCGGCGTGACGTAAAAGGCTTTTGGGATTTACAGAAAAGGTTAACTGTAATATGTTTTCCCTTACCAGCAGTCCAGCATATCCAAGATGACCATCACTGTGATGTGCATTGCACAATATTGGGCTGAGAGTGTGATTTTGCGCAACTAGAACTAGCATTATTGGGTTGCTCATAAGATGTGTTAATTAAAACAAAGGGACAGTGGCGTGCGCAGTACATTGAAAATGGGGGGGCCAAGTTGTTCAGTTCCCCCGAATGGAGTCTGATTAGGAGTATAAGGTGCGGGCGAAATCGGTCATTTTGGGGGAAATGACTGATTTCCCCCAAATATCCAACAAAGGTGAGGCGCCCCCCCCTTTGCGCACGCCACTGCAATTAAAGGGACCCATTCTCAGAACCAGGAACCTAGTAAACACAAAAATGTTTTTAAAACGTTATAAACATGTTATAACATTTTAATGTCGAGTTTTAAAACGTTTTGTATGAAAAACCACAACAACAACATTTAAAAATGTTGTCAAAATGTTATTGCAAAATGTTTTTGGTGAACATTTTTGCCAAATATTTTGTCAACTTTTACTAACATTATGGTAAAATGTTTTGCATCAAGTTTAAAAAAATGTTTTCTAAAATGTTATTCAAACGTTATATAGGCTACTTTTATATAACCCGACATTTAAATGTTTGCTGTAAGATGTTGTGTGCGTGCGTGCCGGGGTATCCAGTAAAAACTGTTTCTCGTAGTTATGCTGTTAACAGCTTGCTATCTAGTATCATCATACTATACCATTCAGCAAATTACTTCAGCGGTGTTCGTCTGCTCTGTCTGATTATCGCGTAGAAAGAACTAGGTCACACATTGCTACACAGCTTGACCAGCGAATGAGGTGCTGATAATATTATGATGATGACGTGATTCAATTAACCAATCAGAACCACACTTCTGTATACACCATAAATTGCGCCAAATTGGCAGACCGCTGAAGTTCTCTGCTGAAAACTATAGAGAGTGATTAGACCACTTGCCTAGCAAGCCTTGAAATAAGCAGACTGGAACCAGGAGCAATTTGTTTTGAACATTGCTCCTGGTTCACTGGAATTTTACAAGAACCAGGAGCAGTTTCTGAAGAAACAGGAGCAATTTTCAATATTAAATCCTTTTCTGCATATACAATACAGCATACCAGCACGACTGCATCAAGTGCAAAACTGTAGCCAGGAGCAATTTATTTTAGAAAATTGCTCCTGGTTCATGTGAATTTTACAAGGACCAGGAGCAATTGGTGGCTTTACGAGGGTAAATTTGCTCCCCGCGCCCGCTTATTTCAAGGCTTGTTGCCTAGGATCATGCTGTTGAGTGATCGATCACTCCCCTTTAAAAGCAAAAACCTTCAGATTTTTCATTTTGAACCATTTCCATGTGACTATTTTAATCATTATATGTGATTACTTGCATTATTTTTCATTTAAGCTCAATTAAACCTAATCACCCTGAATACTACAAAATACGGCAGGCTGAGTGCTGCTCCCCTTCAGAGGGTGGGAGTGGGCAACACATAGGGGTGGGGTGGGCAACACATAGGGGGTGGGGGTGAGCAACACATAGGGGGTGGAGTGAGCAACACATAGGGGGTGGGGGTGGGCAACACATAGGGGTGGGGTGAGCAACACATAGGGGTGGGGGTGAGCAACACATGGGAGGTAGGTGAGCAACACATAGGGGGTGGACCATGAGCCATGTGGATGGGGTGAGCAACACATCGGGAGTGGGCAACACATAGGGGGTGGGGGTGAGCAACACATAGGGGGTGGGGTGAGCAACACATAGGGGGGGTGGGGTGAGCAACACATAGGGGGTGGGAGTGAGCAACACATAGGGGGTGGTGGTGAGCAACACATAGGGGGTGGTGGTGAGCAACACATAGGGATGGGGTGAGCAACACATAGGGGGTGGGGTGAGCAACACATAGGAGGTGGGTGAGCAACACATAGGGGTGGGCCATGAGCAACACATAGGGGTGGGGGTGAGCAACGCATAGGGGTGGGGTGAGCAACACATTGGGGTGGGGTGGGCAACACAGGGGATGGGGTGGGCAACACATAGGGGGTGGGGTGAGCAACACATAGGGGTTGGGAGTGAGCAACACATATGGGGTGGGGGTGAGCAACACATAGGGGGTGGGGTGAGCAACACATAGGGGATGGGGCAAGCAACACATAGGGGTGGGGTGAGCAACACATAGGGGGGTGGGGTGAGCAACACATAGGGGTGGGGGTGAGCAACACATAGGGGGTGGGGTGAGCAACACATAGGAGGTGGGTGAGCAACACATAGGGGGTGGGCCATGTGCAACACATAGGGGTGGGGTGAGCAACACACAGGGGGTGGGGTGGGCAACACAGGGGATGGGGGTGAGCAACACGTAGGGGGTGGGAGTGAGCAACATATAGGGGGCAGGGTGATCAACACTTAGGGGATGGGGGCAAGCAACACATAGGGGTTGGTGAGCAACACATAGGGGGGGGGGTGGGGTGGGGTGAGCAACACATAGGTGGTGGGGTGAGCAACACATAGTGGGTGCATCTGACCAAACTTGATAAATTCAAATAGCCAATGATATCCCATCATCAAATTCAAGTAGTCAATGAGATATCATGATTAAATTCAAATAACCAATGATATGATAAAAAAGCATAAAAAACCTGAAATTTTGGGACTTCTTGTATACTTTTATCTTTGACAGACTACTCCCACTCAGGAAATCAATTACCTGATTTGGTATAATTGTGTTCAACTCCCTGGAACAGTGTAATATTACATGTATCATGGCAATAATATTTCCATGGGCAATGCATCTTGTCATCATTTGACTTGCCCAGCTTAATTCAGCTAATATCTAATACAATTAAGCCAAATTTACAAGTAAATTTTGGATGAAAAGTGACCAATTATTTATCCTAATTTTTCTCAATTCCTGGGTCATGATGCCTACTCAAATCCAACAAAGGGTTAATCTTGTCACAGATATGTCAAATTTGGTATATAAAGAGTCCAAAATTTCAAAAGAACCTACTTGCTTGAGTGAAAAGTATAGCTAAAAGATCCCTAAAGATCAAAAAGATCCTCCACGTTTGGAGGGCAAATGTCCCTTTTTACAGGTCTTTTAATTTTAGGGGAGCAATCACTCTTGCTCACTACCGCTCACCCAAACCTACATTTTTAGCGAGTGATTTTCCACTGACCATAGAAACATATATAGTTCCTTGCAAATCACCCAAAATTGAATTAAATTTACCTTCAAGTTTCAACACTTTTCAAGACACGATTTATCATAATAAATATTAGCCTTAAGGGCTGGGGTATGAACGTTTGGACAGTATTTATTGTGGGACATTGGAGCACATCAGACATATCGAATTGCATTCTGAATACGAAGAATTTTGATTTTTTGAAATTTGCAATTTAATACACATTTTATGGCAAATCATTAAAAATTGATATTTTTGTTCCGTAGGAACGATATGCTCAGATTGATCAAAACACCCAGTACCAGTTCTCATCATATCCTGTTTGTAAAACTTGCTTGAAGCGTGAATTATATGTATGAGAAAGAGACTGTAAAGAGGTAAAATGCTGCCTCTCGTACACTAGGTTGTCAAATAGTTGCTTGGTTTAATAGTCATGAAAGTGCATGGAGGCCAGGAGATGTAGCAGAGACAATCACCTCAGTTTAGTATGTAACAAGGCATCTCATTGGTCCTGCTGTTTTACATCACAATGGCCGAGTTCTCAGTTCATTGACTCTTAATCTGTATTAACGTTATTGGATCTTGGGATGTGACAGCAAAGTAATGACAGAAATACAATACTCTCATACCCATAGCCAACTAATATTTTTTACCATTTAAATTTTGTAACTTCACCTTGCAGAGATTCGGCTAAATTTATAAACTGGTAATGATTTATGTGTATTTACTTTCACGAACTTGCCCTAAATGAACAGTGAGTGCACTGCCCTTTGGTGGGAGCTCATTGAGTCCACAAGCATCTAGGCATACTACTAGTAAACTGCATACATGCACTACAGTATTTTTGTGAATGAAGATTGAAGTAAATATTCTAACTTAGTTTGTAAATCATTTAAACCATTATATATCAAAAGTGTTTCATTAACACCGTTCACTATAAGTTATACTGATTTCAAGTCTTCCACAGAATATATCAAATTTAATTCTACTAATTCTAAGCCAGCATTCAGCATAGACAGTTCTCTCTCTGGTTATCTCTACTGGATATGCATTCAGCTAAAAAGACCTCCTCAAGTTCATAAGGTCGTTGTCCGAACTGGGCTAGGTACGTTGTCACAGCAACTAATGGATTCTACAACTTGTTTGTTACGCCAGTGCACCGGTCCCACAACATGCCATTTAACAACTGCTTTATTGTGTGTTTCTACACCCCATGCAAGTAGTTCAGCTAAATTATATCAATGTTAATCGTTTCCATGAGTCAAGAAAGAGTAGATTTTGATTTATTTTCAATACCAGTATGCCATAGCGGAACGTTGTCCTTTTTAAGGACTCTTCTTGTTGATATTTAATAGTACTTGAAGTAAACTTTATAAATCTGATGATTTATACTTAAAGTGTATGTAGGTGGGATGAAAAGCTGACGATCAATTGAAAATTTTGACCTTGCATATTGAAGATATGGATTTTTTCCCAAAACACCAAAAAAAAATTAGGTCTTTTTGGGAAAAAAATCCATATCTTCAATATGAAAGGTCAAAATTTTCAATTGACCGTCGGCTTTTCCTCCCTGCTACATACACTTTAAGAATATGTCATTAGATTTATATAATTTACTTCTAGTACTGTTATATATCAAAAATTTGAAAAATATCGAATTTTTATAATTTGTCATAAAATTTGTATTATATTGTGATTTTCAAAAAATGAAAATTTGATATCAGAAAGACATGCTTCGTATTCAGAATGCAATTCGATAGGTCTGAGGTGCTCTCATGTCCCACAAAAAATACTGTCGAAACGCAATAAACGCTCATTTTAGATCCCTTAAAGCCATACCATAAATGTTCGCCTAATGGTGCACCAGGGATCCTTTGCCTTGGAGTAAATTTCATGTACAAATAGAGAGTTCCCTCCTCTAAAAATCCTGACAAGAATTAAGAGTATGTGCCCTTATTTGCTGGTGGGATTTTTATGGGAGGACACTTTAAGTTTGTGTCTAAATTTTAAAGGTAGCCCATAGCACCATTAGGCAAACGCTTTATGGTATTGTAACATTTCCATACAAAATAGATTAGCTTCCTTTCTAAACATTTTTACATTCATATAAATGACCAATGATCCACTAAATATGCTACACAAAAGTTGTGAATTTGTGTCAACGGTAAAATGACACCCATTATTTTGTCGCTTTTTACTTGTATTTCATCTCATTCTCAGTTGTATCATTATGAAAATGGAAGAATGTGCTTTCAGGTTTTTAAACTTAAAATTTCTGAAGTCTGTTTGTGTCCTTCAATTTTTTCATGACTAGACAAGATTGAAATGCACTTTTTCATGTCTACTTTTACATTCAAAAGTCAACTAAACTTACCGTATTCATTCCAATAAGCGCCCAGGGCGGCGCTTAACAAAGTCATTTTGGGTGGGCGTTTATTTTTTACCTAGTGTACCTAATTTTTTCGTAAGGTGTGTTGAATAGAGACAAATTGACGTATGTAAAAAAGGGTCCTGGGACGTTCTAGTAGCTTTTCTGATGTAGAAAATGTATTGCAAGTTTACACAGGACTTGTAGTCCTCCAGCTATTTCACCGTATCGACGTCTATTTGTCACCTCAACAAACATTGATGGTACCCTTTATTAGCAAATTGGAAATTTCCTGGGTGGGCGCTTATTAGGGCACGGGCGCTTATTGGAACGAAAACGGTAATTCATTAAAATCGAGAATGCAAGGCAGTTGTGAGTTTCATTCTTTACATGTTTTGTGATTGGTGAATATGTAAAATACATGTACCAGTTGTTAAATGTGTGCGATATCATTCTAGGCAACAATATCATGAGAAAATATTAATAATCACAATGCCATAATTCTTACTGCTTTATCAATGTCCCCACTATGAACTACACTCAAACTACCAAATGAAAGCTGAATAAAGTTGCCAATTTGGCAATAATATTCCAAGTTTGTAGTCAGATTTTACCTATAAAAATAATAATGAAGCACTTTATGTGATGTACCTAATTCCTTCCATGAATCCATTTAATATTATGGTCTTGTTGAAAATTGCGCAAAAATCAGGCCGAACGTGAACAGCGTTTGAGTTTCCTGGTGTCTTAAAATTTATCGCGATATGATCGATATCGTGATAAAGTTTACCTATCTCAAGATCCGTCAGGTGTATGGTAACAAACCCTGGTGGCAGGAATGATACACTCCTGCTGATCACCTGATTAGTTTTTTGGTGAAAAGTGCACGCATTCAGTTGTTAGTTTACATAATTTATGGGGAACGCTTCTACATAATGGTTGGAAATGTGTAGAAATCCACCTTGTGGAGCTGTATATGGGGATCGGTAAGAACCGTGAGCGCTATACTGATGAAACTTGGTAAGGGGTAGTATGACCAGAGGGTCTAGACCTAGATTGGATTTTCAGCGCAAAGTATGGTAATGAAGTACCTAATTTGCATAATTTATGCATAGCAAGCAAAATATGCTTTGAACAGATTATCTGGAGATCCGTATGGGGTACAGTGACATAACTTGATGGGGAGTAGCGTGACCAGAAATTCTTGACCTGATTAGATTTTCATGTCATTTTGGGGTCATCCAGGATCTCCCAGGGGTAATCTGAGGTGAAATTACTAAAAACTGATGTATGGATATGAAACTTGGTGGGTACAGTCAACAGTTAGAGCCAAATTTTTGGAAAGTCATTTTGGGGTTATCTGGAGTCACCCAGGGGGTCATCTGAGATCAAATTACTAAGAACTGTTGTACAGGCACAGGTGGGTACAGTCAACATTTAGAGTCAAATTTTTGGAAGGTTATTTCGGGGTCATCCGAGGTCACTCAGGGGTCATCTGTGGTCAAATTACTAGAAACTGGTGTATGGGCATGAAACTTGGTGAGTACAGTCAACATTTAAAGTCAAAATTTTGGAAGGTCATTTCAGGGTCATCGTAGGTCACTCAGGGGTCATCTGTTGTCATATTATTAAAAACTGTCGTATGGGCATGAAACTTAGTGGGTACAGTCAACATTTAGAGTCAAATTTTTGGAAGGTCATTTTGGGGTCATTTGATGTCACCCAGGGGTCATCTGAGGTCAAATTACTAAAAACTGTCGTATGGGCAAACTTAGTGGGTACAGTCAACATTTAAAGACAAATTTTTGGAGGGTCATCTGGGGTCACCCAGGGGTCATCTGAAGTCAAATTACTAAAAACTGTTGTATGGGCAGGAAACTTGGTGGGTACAGTCAACATTTAGAGCCAAATTTTTGGAAGGTCATTTCAGGGTCATTGAAGGTCACCCAGGGGTCATCTGAGGTCAAATTACTAAAAACTGTTGTATGGGCAGGAAACTTGGTGGGTAGCCTACATTCAACATTTACAGCCAAATGTTTGGAAGGTCATTTTGGGGTCAACCTGAGGTCACACAGGAGTCATCTGAGGTTAAATTACTAAAACTGTTGTATGGGCATGAAACTTAGTGGGTACAGTCAACATTTAGAGCCAAATTTTTGGAAGGTCATTTCATGGTCATCCAGCGGTTAGCTGAGGTCAAATAACTAAAAACTGTTGTATGGGCATGAAACTTGGTGGGTACAGTCAACATTTAGAGCCAAATTTTTGGAAGGTCATTTCAGGGTCATCCAATGTCATCAAGGGGTCAGGTGAGGTCAAATTACTAAAAACTATCATATGGACATGAAACTTGGTGGGTACAGTCAACATTTAGAGCTAAATTTTTGGAAGGTCATTTCGGGGTCACCATGGGTTGTTGCAGGTTTATTTACTTCTACCAAAAGTAATCGTGAAAGCAGACGGTTGCGTAAGAAGTCAAGACTCGTGGTCCGAGAACCGCCTTGTTTTAGTTAGCTAAAATTCTCAATTTAGCAGAGTTTTGCAGTTCAGTTCATAGTTTTGCAATTATTGTATTGCGCTGAAGATATTATTATGAAATGACACCAAATGAGTACATGTAACTCTGTAATTTAACCAAACACAAAAGTAAACTCCAGATAAAAAAACACACATTTTATGAGACTCAGTTTAATGGATTTTAAAACTGCCCAATAACATATACTAGTATGTAGTTGTTCAAGCGGAATAAAGTTTAGATACTATTTACAAGCAAACTAAAACTTTGTGCGATTGCTTATATGCCAATAAAATTTAAAATATCATAAAATAAAGAGAATAATCATTATAAATATTTTTACAGTTCTATTTACAGTTCTAGATCAGGATCTCGCAAATAAATCATATGCTTGCATGATGACTATATGCCAGTTTTTAAATTAACATGAAAATAGCATTTGTGATCACAAAATGTTTAATATGAAAATAGTGATTTTTGTGTTGAGAATAGTCCAGCTCAGAAAGTTAAATATGCAGCTTTTGACACTGTCACATATGTATGCGTCCATATCAAAGCGATGCACTTGTAAACTTGCTACATGTGTCTCATTTCATACAATAGCTAGGAATAAATAC
This sequence comes from Amphiura filiformis, assembly GCF_039555335.1. Classification (NCBI taxonomy): domain Eukaryota; kingdom Metazoa; phylum Echinodermata; class Ophiuroidea; order Amphilepidida; family Amphiuridae; genus Amphiura; species Amphiura filiformis. The sequence goes on from NW_027306058.1 coordinate 1,252,004, forward strand.
CAGACTCATCTCCGAAGTGGAGGTCACTTCAAATCATCACCAAGTTACATGGTTAAGGAATGTTCTCTGTATTCCTAAACCATGTGATTTGGGATGATTTGAAGTGACCTCCATTTCGGATATGAGTCTGGTATTTATTCCTAGCTATTATGTGAAATGAGACACATGTAGCAGCCGACAAGTGCATCGCTTTTGATATGGACGCATATATTATTGTTATTCAGTTGAAATCCTTACACCTCCTATAAAAGACATGACCTTAATCTCCCAAACAGGGGGTGTAGATTTCAAATGGAGTCACCCATTCAGGTAAACCCATGTGAAATTCACACTCCCTGTGTGGGAGATTAAAGTCATGTCTTTCAGGGGGTGTATGGATTTCAACTGGAATAGCCCATTTCTTTGCCATATTGATCTCAAGCATGTCTGTAAGTTTTTTGATTTTTTAATTTCCTCGCTCTGCAATTTTCCGCATTGGGATATTCTCTTCATGCCCTCCGCGCTTTTGACATGGACACTTTTCTTTGTCAAATATATACCCAGACAAGGTATACAGAAATGGATTGAGAGTGGAATTGATTGGCAGCACAATTGTTGCTATCCAGGCATAAGCTGTAGGGCTTACTTCAATTGCACCAGCCTGGACTAGAATTGATACTATCCCAATTGGCACCCAACAAAAGAAGTCTGTGAGGACAAGAAGAGACATTTTTTTAGCCATTCGTTTTTCTTCCTTCACTGTTTCAGAGCGTCCAGAGGCTCTGCTTGTTTTTCTAGCAGTGACAAAAATGGCTGTGTAACAGAAACCTACAATCAGGAAACAGATAAGGTTGAGACCTGTAAACATGGCAATGGACAGGTACATGGACACTTCGCTGTTTTTGTATGTATTCTGGGATACTTCCTCTAAAATGGGGACATAACCAGAATTACGTTCAATGGTGGTGCCAACATTACTTTCATTATAAAACTTTAATTGTGAAATAGGAAGCCCAACACAAACCTCCGACACTGAATAAAGTCTTGAATTTAGTCCTGACAATACATAGCTGGTTACACTAAAACTTAATGCCACCAACCAGAGCATAGCCACTATTAAACGGGCTAATTTGGTGCCCAAGCGTCGACTTCCAAATGGGTATTTTATTCCCAGAAAACGATCTATGCTTATCAGTGTTATGAAGAAAGCTGAAGCCTCACTGGATAACACAGATAAGGCTCCTGCAAACCTACACAACGCACCTTTTCGCCAGGATTCAGAATTTGATGGGAAAAAATCATCATAATATGCATCTACTGAAAGCAAAATAATCAAGTATATGCACATTATGAGATCAGATATTGAGAGGTTTGTGATGAGCAGAAACTGGACTTTATTACTTTGCAGCCTATGCTTGAATCTAGTAAAAAGAGCTGATACATTTCCAAAAATGCCAAAGACACTCATCAACCACATAATAATGCGAAGGAAGTCAAAAGTTAGCATGCGCGCACATGTTAGAAATGGAGAAGATGCTTTGTCACTGTAACACTGGACAGATGATGCATAACAACATGTTGCATTGCTAGTGACGAACAATTTAACAGTTTCATTTAACCCAGAAAATACTTCACTGTGTATCCACAACAGTGGGTTTTCTTTCAAGTTTACTGTTATTAAAGAGGTGCAGTTTGATAGCATTGGAATTTGATTCAATTTATTTTCAGAAAGGTTTAAATACCTTACATGAGTCAAGCTGAGAAAAATGTTTTCTGGAAGAAAATAGAGTTGGTTATGATTAAGATGCAGATCTGTTAGCCTGGTTTGGTTTTGGAATGTGTCAGGGTGGAGACTGGATAGCTTATTATAAGATATCCGCAGTTGTTCTAGGTTCCTCAATGATCCAAAAGTATTGGGTGCTATCTCATGTAATGTATTGTTATGCAGGGATAACACCTCAAGACTTGTCAGTCCTGCAAACACACCAGGCTGTATCTCACGTAATGCATTGTTAGACAGGGATAACACCTCAAGACTTGTCAGTCCTGCAAACACACCAGGCTGTATCTCATGTAATGCATTGTTAGACAGGTATAACATCTCAAGACTTGTCAGACCTGCAAACACACCAGGCTGTATCTCATGTAATGCATTGTTAAACAGGGATAACATCTCCAGACTTGTCAGACCTGCAAACACACCAGGCTGTATCTCATGTAATGCATTGTTATACAGGTATAACACCTCAAGACTTGTCAGTCCTGCAAACACACCAGGCTGTATCTCATGTAATGCATTGTTAGACAGGGATAACCTCTCCAGACTTGTCAGACCTGCAAACACACCAGGCTGTATCTCATGTAATGCATTGTTAAACAGGGATAACATCTCAAGACTTGTCAGTTCTGCAAACACACCAGGCGGTATCTCATGTAATGCATTGTTAGACAGGGATAACCTCTCCAGACTTGTCAGACCTGCAAACACACCAGGCTGTATCTCATGTAATGCATTGTTAAACAGGGATAACATCTCAAGACTTGTCAGTTCTGCAAACACACCAGGCGGTATCTCATGTAATGCATTGTTAGACAGGTCTAACACCTCAAGACTTGTCAGTTCTGCAAACACACCAGGCTGTATCTCATGTAATGCATTGTTATACAGATATAACCTATCCAGACGTGTCAGTCCTTCAAACACACCAGGCTGTATCTCGCGTAATGCATTACGACTCAGATCCAATGTTCGTAACCTGCTACCAAACCTTGCAAATGCCATGGGTTCAATACTATGCAAAGTACTGTTATCCCAGTAGAGCCGATTCACATTACCTGGTGGATACAAAACTTGAGTCACATACACATATCCATCTGTGCAGTTACTGATTATGGTGTCAACATCATCCAAGGTACAGGTGCAATTAGATGGGCATTCCATGTGACATCTTGTTACATTTCCATACCACCGATAATCCCCGTTGACACACTTGATTGCCCCATTGTTGTCCTGTCCATTCACAGTCATCTGTGTACTACATGAAAACAAAATCAAGTATAACGCCAATGCTATTCCTATGTAGCAAAGGAATATACCAGGAATCCTACAACAAGCCAGTCTAGCCATGGTGGTGTTGTCAGTTTCGTTTCAAATCACAAAATGATCATATCATCCTGATTACTTCATGTATATATAAAAGTAGAGGTTTCATATTTCACCAGTCAATTTACTTGATTAACACAAAATATGCAACACTCATTGGACGGCTTTCTGTATTAGATACACTGGTGTATATGAGCATAATCACTGACAGATCACTGGGCATGCGTGAGGCAGGGCAAGCTACCAGTATTATCTGATATGATTGGATACACATTGGTGTATATCACCTACATGTAACCACTAGCAGAACACTGGGGGTGGGGCAAGCTACCAGTATTATCTGATTTGGTTGGATATGCATTGGTTTATATCACCTACATGTATGGTTAACCACTAGCAGAACACTGGGGGGGCAAGCTGCCAGTATTATCTGATTTGATTGGATATGCATTGGTGTATATCACCTACATGTATGGTAAACCACTAGCAGAACACTGGGGGTGGGGCAAGCTACTAGTATTATCTGATTTGGTTGGATACACATTGGTGTATATCACCTACATGTATGGTTAACCACTAGCAGAACACTGGGGTGGGGCAAGCTACCAGTATTATCTGGTATGATTGGATACACATTGGTGTATATCACCTACATGTATGGTTAACCACTAGCAGAACACTGGGGGTGGGGCAAGCTACCAGTATTATCTGATTTGATTGGATACACATTGGTGTATATCACCTACATGTATGGTTAACCACTAGCAGAACACTGGGGTGGGGCAAGCTACCAGTATTATCTGGTATGATTGGATACACATTGGTGTATATCACCCATGTATATAGTTGATCACACTGGTATATGACAGCATAGGGGAGACCGGGGAGTGTTCACCCTATTTTTTTTTTACTTGCCCAGCGATGTCAATTTTAAGGCTAGAAGGGACCTGATTGGCCCTTGTGAAAGCCCTTTGTCTTTGCTACATACAACCCCAATCTCAGGACTGTAAGCCTGACAATAGCAGCATAGTAAAGCAACAAACACATTTGCGAAGTGGGGCAAGTTGGCCCATGCTGGGGCAGGTTTGCCCATGTGGTGGGGTAAGCATCTTAACATGATTTATTTACAACTACAGGGGGATTATGGTGTAGGTACTGTGCAATAATTAAAGAATTTGCATAATTTGAAGAGTCCCTGGACCTAGAGCCAATTACTACAATCATTTGTGGTTGATTTGTGGAAAAAATTAACAAAACAATTACAATTTTGTATTTGTATTTCTGTGCTCTGGTCACTACGCTCCCTATGACTTGCAATTGTCCGTATTATTTTCAGATTTTTTGGACAAGTCACTGGCATCTCTGTTTAATATTCTACTCTAAATTATCAAAATGCCATAGTCTATAAGTAATGGGTAAATTTTCTCAGGAAAATTTTATGGACACGGATGTGACACACACGGGCGCAGACATATTAGCATTATGGAATGTAACCCCAAGCACAGCGGGTGGTCTACCAATGTATTTGAACAGGAAGAATTCATCCTTTGACAGTGGCATAGTGTGGGTCATCACATTGGGGGGGGCACCGACCATGATTGGGGGACACCGGGTCTGATTGGGGGCCGTTTTTTGGCAATTTTTCTATGTGATTTTTTAAAATTTTAGATCGATTAGGGGGCACATGCCCTGCAACCCCACCCCAGATTTTGGCTGATTGGCCAATTTTCCCCCAGATATTCCAAATAAAATTGCGGGTTATTCCTGTCAACCAATCAAAATAAGCTTTATATCAGTAGAAAGAGTATTCTCTGAATAGTCATATTACATTGTTTCACATTCATATTAAGAGCAACGCAACAATTTCTTTCTTTCTTTATTTGCCTTATACTGTCCTGTACAATGATTTTATAAAGTCGATAATATATTATCGACTTACATCACATGGGCGCAGCCATTTGCAGTTGGCGCCAGGATGTCTGGCATGTGGCTTGAAGATCTGTGGGTGGTCTTCCTGTAGTTTTCAATGGCAAGATAGGAACTGTGATCATTTTCTGCTTAGAAAATTGTATTTTGTGCGAATTTAAAACAATATTACAGAAAATTCTCTCGATAACTTTTTAAATCTCTCGACAAAGATTGTACAAATATTGTTTTGTGCATTGTATGTGAAATTTAGAATCCCCCAGTGCTCAGAATTTTTGCCGTAAGCGGTTTATCAAAAAGTCATGATTCATTTTCAAAATTCTCTTATTCATTTGTGTGTGCAGCTGAAAATCATCCAGCCATCTGACAATGGGTGGTCTGCTAATGGCTGGCTCCATGAGCTCTACTCGATAATATATTATCAACTATATGGGTGCCGTCATTTTGAACCATTTCAATGTGACAATTTCTGTCTCCCACAACAAGAATACTTGACAAATTGTGCAGCGGTCATACAGATGAAAGTCGTGGGTTATCATGGCTAATGCTGGTTTCATACTTTCTGCCACTTGCTGTTGAGCGGTGTGATGCTTCATCATGCCACTTGGACTTGTTTGCAAGCGAAGCAGCACACAGCTGAGTGGCAGCGGCATGACTATGAAAGCCACTGTTGCCGCTATTAAGCACCGATCCAAAATAATATTTTGTTCTCATACGTCAGAGCAGCACCGCTCCGTGTTGACTTGGATTTAACTCCAAGCGGTGCTGCCGCTTGGGCAAAGTGATGGAGTGATTGATATATCGGCTTGCTGCTGGTCACTGAGTGCCCCCGAACTGATATACTAAATTTAAATCGATCAATGCCTTCTCACTTCTTAATTTTACTATTATTATTTTTTTTGGTAGTGTCCAGAGGAAGACCATTTCAGTGTTCATATTCGGACCGTTGGAGATTGGACAAATGATTTAGCTAAAGCTATGGGATCCAATAAAGCCAGTCCTGTTGAACCTGAAAACCTCCCAAGGTAAGACATGGTTTATGGAAAAGTCATTAAGCAATCATAGGCTTAGGAACCGGGGCTTGGAGGGTGGGCTCAGCCCCTGCAATAATATTGGTGCGGGCTGGAATACCTTTCAGCCCCCCCCCCCCCAATAATCCTAGGTGAAGTTAAAAAATTGTGATAAAATAGAGGGAAAGTGGGTGTTTGTGACCTATATTTTCCAAAGCTTTCACCCCCCAGGGTGGCCCACCAAAATTTTTTTTATTCATTCATTCATTCATTCATATTTTATTCATCAAACAATTTTCAGCCCCCCCCCCAATTTTCAAATGGCCTGCCAAAAATTGCTTTTCCCCACTCTCTCTTTGCATGCCAAAAAGTCTTTGCCCCCCCCTTTGCACATGCACAAATTTTGGGATCCCAATTTGAAAACCTAAAATGGCCTAGATATATATTGCCAGCACAGCAAGCAGGAAAATTTACATATTTAAGCGTTCAGTTCGTACTGTTTTCCTAAGCCTTTTTAGAGCGTTTTATTAAAAGGTGCCCCATGAATGTGTGCCAAAAGTTGCTTCCCCCCCCTCTTGGCTTGCCAAAAAATGATTGCCCCCCCCCCTTTGGCTGGCCAAAAATTTCTTCCCCAAATTTTACCCTCCCCCAGGCATGCCAGGGCTCATAATTATTAATATTGCACAGCCCCTTAGACTGAATCCCACTCTGTTCAAACCCACTATATCCAACAGATGTGAGCAAGACATGCAGATTCAGCAGGTGAAATTTATAATGAATTACTTAAGTAAGAATGTGAATCCCCACTGAGCCCCCCCAAAAAAAAAAAGTTGTTTCCTTGTCCTCGTCCCACCAAGCGTCCGTCTTGGCAGTCCCGGCCGTAGAATTTTTTTTATACAATTTTCCCAAAAAAGTCATTAACTTTTCATCTGAAAACTGAAGATATAAAAGCAAAACTGAAGATATAAAATACCATTTCCTGCATGTTTCCTCCAGTCTAGTTGAATCTGGCTAAGAGTTATGAAATTTTGTATTGTCATCCTTAGTGTCTAAACAAGTAAAACATTGTTGAACTTAAAAATACAGTATTTTAAGTCTTTCAGACATGTAGATGCAAATAAAATAGGGTTTATCCTGAATTTGTCTTTGGTGGAATTTCTGCGGTCAGACAAACTTCACATTATACTTTTGGTACTTGAAAAAAAAGGATATAAGGAAAAAAAACTTTTCCCGACCGACCAACCAAACTTTTGAAAGTGATCTATGGACAAGCAAACAGTTTATTTTTATGGCCTTATGAAAATCTACGATACAATTTCTATTTCTTTATTTCTATTACAGAGTTGCTGTAGATGGTCCACTTGGTACAGCTAGTATTGACATCTTCAAATATCAAGCTGCTATATGTGTTGGTGCAGGCATAGGAGTCACTCCATTTGCATCCATTCTAAAATCAATTTGGTGAGTATAGAGGCCCTGCATCCTTTTATCAATTGGCTCCAAACAAAGGATTTGAACCGGTGTCCTTCACCGTAATCATGGCGCAGATTCAATCAAATGTTGTCATCAACCTATTTGATCGTAGTGGATTTGTTATGTGTGTGAGACAAACTGTTGCGGTAGATTGCAATCATGCTTTTGTTAAATGCATTTGAGAAGTCCGCCATATTTATGGTATGATACATCATGCACAACCTCTATTGAAACCATGTATATGTTGAGGGCTTGGTGCAACAAATGGGCTATCTGCATTTTTGAGGTTTTGGTCCTAAAATAATCGTGAGAACACTGGGAATATTCTGGACTCAAGAGATATCTGCATTGAAATTATTTTGTATTTAAATTGCATGCATTTCAAAATTAAAAATTCCTGTGCCTTATTGCATGTGACGGGAGTTTTAAAACCACAGATCCTAAACAAAATATGATGCGCTGGGATACTGCCAGGCAAAAAACAATGGAAATTGTGATGATGCGTGCGCATACTGCCAGGCAATGACATCAGAAGTCAACTCATCTATATTGTGCCTGCCCTGAGTCAGGTCCCATAGAGTTGTGTTCAAAATTTGCATCTAATATTGTATTCTTTGGCTTGGATCCTCTCTCTTCAGACTGCAAGTTGCTCTTACTAGAGTGACACTCACTCACTTCAGAGTGAAATTTTCACTAAAAGTTTGACCCCTCATAAGCCCCTTTAAAGAGCGATTTTCACCCTTTTACACTAATTGGCCTATTCCATTTGAAATCTCCCACCCCTGTGGAAGATTTAACATGTTTAAGAAAAGTATTATGCAGAGGGAGTATGTTTTTCATATGGAGTTCCATCCCCATTTAATCAGAGTCTGATGAGTTTATGACAAAATAATTTATATAATAATATTCTATTTCCTTCGAAGGTTGATACCAAATTTGATATCATTGTGAGCATAGGAACCGTTGTTTGGAAATTCGTGCAATTTTAAAAATGATTTAGGGAGTTGTATCATGCGGTGGAGCTAGCGTGAGTGCCAAGAATTATGTCGCCTGGATAGGCTGGCAAGTTACGCATCTGGGGAGAGGTCTAATTTCATTGTCATTAAAGGTTTACCCATGCATGTCAAAATGCAAATCAAATACCCGCTCTTTTAATTGTGCTTGAGCAAGTGTACAATGATAAGGGTTGCTTGGGGCCACATAATAAGCTGATACCATGCATTGGCTTTTGCGTAGTCAATTCGTAATTTGTCATTTTTAAAATTGCATGAATTTCCAAACAACGGTTCTTATGCTCACGATGATTAAACTTTTGATATCAAATTTGGTATCAACCTTCGAAGGAAAGTGTATAGAAAATTATTATATAAATCATTTTGCAATAAACTCATCAGACTCTGATTAAATGTGGATGGAACTAGTGGTGACTTTTTAATTTGGCTGTGTTTATTTCATTTTTGTTCTTGCAGGCTGAAAAGTGTTAACAATGAAGCTGTCTCCAAACTGAAGAGAGTCTACTTCTTTTGGATTTGTCGCGACACCGATGCATTCGAATGGTTCTCAGAAATGCTAGAAGATATTGAGTCACACATGATAGAACAGGGAAGGGGCGACTTCCTGAAATATAACATTTACTTGACCAGGGGATGGACCCACAACCAGGTCAGTATGGTGGGGACCACTAGTTCGATAGTCGGGAGTGGGGGTTCTTGTTACAGGGGAAAGGTTTGGATTTGTTGTGACGCCGATGCATGCGAGTGGTTCTCAGAAATGCTAGAAGATATCCTGAAATATAACATTTATTTGACCAGGGGATGGACCCACAACCAGGTTAGTGGGGGAGACCACTATTATATAGTCTGTATATCTACCATGAGTCACCAGCACTAGCTTTAAAGTTCAGCGTGTGCTGCTATGGCTCAGCGTAGTTTCTTGCATGTACATATGCGGCACGTTGATCGCTCACATAAAAGTATGTACACACACCAAGTAATGAACGCTAAGCTACAAGGAAGACGCTGAAGACGCTGAACTTCAAAGCTAGTGCCGGTGACTCGATTTAGATATACAGACGATAGTAGGAATTCCAATTGAATGAACACAGCTTTCAACATCTGTACTCAATCCAACCATGATTGTGTATCGCATATTTCAAACTACAACACGAACGCACGACCTTGAATACAATGCTAACCAATCTTGAGTGCGTTGGCATGGTTGGAGTTCACTTCGCGTTACTCATGCACAGTCGCTGCGTTGGCGTACATCGGCGCAGTGTACACAAAAAAATGTCATGCTATTGAAAGCTGCGTTCATTCAATTGGAATTCCTACTATAGTTGGATACCCGGGCGGGAATGGGGCTTCTTGTTACAGTGGAAAGGTACATATTAGAGGGATTGTGAGAAAATTTATTTTTTGATTTTTAACAAGCCATTATCTCATTTTGTTCATTTTATTGAAAAAATACCCCATGCAAAGTTGTATCACTTTTGAATAAAGTTATAGAGAGGGTGCTACCAGACAATTTTAAAGAATTTTGTCAAATTCATCTTCATTTTGAATAGAAATCAATACACCCTTACCAAACATGAATGCCTATTTGGCATTCTGTAGCTATTCGCCAAGCCCTCGAGTGCTAAGGATATCGGTACTAGGTGGTCACTAGCACTCAGCAGCTAATGAATGCCTATAGAGCTGGTTCACAGGCATTCCGAATGCCTCACAAGAATGCTACCGAATGCCTATTTACTCATTAAGCCCTCATTAAAGCTCAATACTATTAACTTAGGCATTCCTAGCATTAAGTAACTTAGGCATTCCTAAAGTGGTTCTAGGATTAGGCGGTTTGCTATAGGCACTCAGTGGCATTCGGATAAGTCATAGGCATTCCACAGACAAAATTTCTAAGTATTAGGCATTCGGTTAAAAATTTGTAAAGTAATAGGCATTCACTGAAAAATTTCTAAGTATTAGGCATTCGGTTTAAAATTTCTAAGTAATAGGCATTCATTCAATTAGGCATTCTGCTAATAGCCTTGACTAGCATTCCTTAGTGGTTGACCCAAGGGTCAAACAGGTGCATGATGGGAATATATTTCTAACTGCCATTTTGAACTGGTGTGAATGCAGAGATGATGGAATCTTTATCCTTTCATGTTTCCAGCTTTATTATAGGCCTTATTTGTCCACTTTTTACATTTGGGATGTTACATGACAATGCATATTATGTGGACAACATCATACATGTATGTGATCCATGTAGTTATCTTTGTGTGCAATAATATGCCACAATATGGATGGTGTATGTACCTGGTGTGTGTAGGTAAGCTTAAATAGACTAGATGTAATGTAGGCAGTTTCTTGAAATATGAAATGGTCTAGTGCTAGGAAGGAGGAGCTAGTTAGTATATTGGGGCATTATTATTGATAATAATAATAGTGTACATTTATACCACACACAAATACACTAAAAAGCACTCATATGGCGCAAGAAGAGCTCAAGCAGAGCAATGAAACCAAACAACAACGACAAATTATATCATTATATAGCTAATATTATTTTGTGTACATATTTATAAAACACACTGATCCCAGTGGGCGCACCTAACGTTGAAATCACATTGAAATTTCGATGTCGACTGGTTGAAATCATGCAGGTTGTATTTGCAAATTTGAACTTCAACCTGATTTCAACCTCCTTAATTTTGCATTGAAAGTTGGTTGAAATCAGGTTGAAATTTCAATGTTGTATCAATTAACGTTGAAATTTCAACATGCTATCAACTAACCGTTAGGTTGAAATCAGGTTAGGTTGAAACTTCGACATTGTTTCAACGTTGAAACATTGAAATCCTAACCTGTGCCCACTGGGATATGTTACTCAATTTATCAGTTATGAATTTGATGCAATTTAGTGGCTCTTGCTGATGCACATGGCTATATACTTGCTGATATATTCAAGTTCAATTTGTGCATATTCTTAATCCTTACTCTCCTAGAATTCCTATAGCAACCCCTATAAGATAGGGATTTAAGTGCTATTTTTTGAAAAAAATATGGGAAATCATATGGAAAAGTATTATCATGAGCCTCATTTGATCTGAAAAAGCATTAAGGAAATAATTTTGTCTTTTTTCACTTTTGACTTCATTTATTATGAAGGGAATAGTTTGGACCTCCACAGTTGTTGATAAGAATTGGACAGTTATATTGTTCAACCAGAAGAACTTGGGAGTCACATCTCCGCTCGACAAAGACAGAGGACAGACACTGTACTGAACTAAAATGCCTCTGCGTCTGGCACAATGGATAAAAAATGGAGTATATTCTGGGCTTACCGTGTGCGATTTTCTGCAGTGCATTCTATTCCTATTCCTCACTCTACTAACCATGTATCTTGATGAATCACTCGATGAATTGCTTAGCCAACATAGCTATATAATGGTTCGAGTGCCTCACCTGTAGGTAGTTGGAATACCTACATGTATAAGCGGTTGGAATACCTATAGGTGGTTGGAATGCCTATAGGCGGTTGGAATGCTTCCTAGGTGATTGGAAATTTCTTTGGCGGTTGGAGTGCTTCATAGGCGGTTGGAATGCCACTAAGTGGTTCGAGGGCCTAGCTCATTTACATATTTCGCCTCTGAGGAGGGCTTATGAACCACTTACGAACCACTTGTAGCGGTTGAGGGCTTAATAAGTGGTTCGAGTGCTAACCTGTAGGCGGTTGGAATGCTTCTGAAGCGGTTGGTATGCTTCCTAGCGGTTGGAATGCTTCCTAGTGGTTGGAATGCTTCCTAGGCGGTTGGAATGCTTCCCAAGTGGTTCGAATGCTTCCCAAGTGGTTCGAATGCTTCCTATGTGGTTTAAATGCTAGGTGGTTTGAATGCCTCCTTAGTGGTTCGAATGCCTCGCTAGTGGTTCAAGTGCTTATTCAAGTGCTCATTTACATATTTCGCCTCTGAGGAGGGCTTATGAACCGCTTATGAACCACTATAAGCGGTTGAGGGCTTAGAAACAGGCGGTTGAGTGCTAACAACCGCCTATTAACTCAATGTTATAGTATTGGAGGCATTCACCATTTAGGCATTCATTACGGTTCTTTACCATTCAATGGAATGCCTAGTGAGTGCTAAGAGAATGCTAGTTTTTTAGGTAAGGGCAATGGGCTATTCCATTTAAAATCCACACTACCCCTGTGGAAGATTTTGGAAATATCTGTCACAGAGGGAGTATAAATTTCAAATGGAATGAACACATTAGGCAGCACCATTTGAATTTCACACACCATCTGAGAAAGATTCAACTTGAATCTCCCACAGAAGGAGGTGAGTTTCAAATAGAATTGATTGATGTCTTAATTCCATTTGAAATTCATACTCCCCTTGTGGAAGATATTTCCAAAATCTTCCACAGGGGTAGTGTGACTTTCAAATGGAATAGCCATAGCCCAATATAACCCTACAGAATATTGGTATATGTTTGAGTCTTTGAGAATTTGGTATATTATTATTATCCATATTACTAAACCAAAAGTCACAAAAAGCTACAACAGTAGCAATCCACTGTAAGTGCAAGTATTCCATGTGATTCTCAGGAATCTACTCCCCATTCCAGATAAATACAGCACTATTTTTTTGGGATAAAAAAAATATTATCCTGTTCTGCAAAATAAAACATAGCTAAATCCTAATCCTTTAGTTAGTCCTAAGTGGTAATAAAAGAAAATTTTTAATATTTGGCCAATTTCTTGAATAAAGAGCCAAAAACATGCATTTTTGTCATGTTTTCTGACGATCGAGTCACAAATATAATCAAAGACTTGGCATTCAAAATCTTGAGTAGATGCTGAAATTTTGCTCTAATTCCCACATTTTTGTGTTACTCTAATTAAATAATGGGTTATAAATATGAAACATGTCTTTTCCAAAATCTAGAATGCATAAATTGAAATTAGTCTTAGTACAAGTCTTTGAGCTTGATTGTCACAGCATACGAAAAACACCATAAAAATGCATGTTTTTGGCCCTTATTTCCAAAAATTGGCTAAATATTAAAATTTTACTTTTATTGCCAGTTAGGACTAACTAAAGGATTAGGATTTAGCTATGTTTCATTTGGCAAAACAGGATAATATTTTTTTATCCCAAAAATTAGTGCTGTATTTTTCTGGAATGGGAAGTACTAACTCAACTGAGGTGATGATTAGACATTATATCGCTCATTTCACATACATGAATAAGCTATTTTTATGTTCCGCATTAAATTTCAGGCCAAAAATTTGTATTTGCATGGGGCATCGGTGAAGGACACCATCACAGGCTTACAACAGAAGACACAATATGGCCGCCCTCAATGGGATACGATATTCACACAAATCGGCAAGGATCACCCTGGGTGAGTCACATCATATTAACTCTCAATCTCCACGCAGGTGTCAACTATAGGAGACAAGTTAACAATTTTTTTCAATAAAAAATTTCAGATTCGTACATTTTCATGGCCATATTTGTTATCAGCATGAAAAATGCATTAAAATGAGTATAAACAAGCCTATTTTTGGTTCAGTGCTTAAGATCTTGATATTTTGAGGAAAATATAGGGTCTACAAATTATAAGTTCCCCCTAAATACTTTTTGAAATAAATCGAAAAATATTTGACAAATGCAAACGTTGTAAAAAAGTATTTGTAGCCTTATTTGTTTTACAGATATGGACCAAATTATGGCGTCACACGTCATTACGTTCAGTCACAATGGTTCATTATGTAAAAAAAGAGACTGTCTTGAGCAGTGTTAAAAGTTTCATCTGAGTCCATAGGAGGCAGCTCTCAAACAATACAGTAGGCCAGGCCTATTCATGTGTTTGTTAAAGAAAACCTGACTGCTATGGACTCAGGAGCAACTTTTAAAAACAGCCTCTTTTCTTACACAATTAAGCATTGTGACTGAACGCAATGATGTGTGACGCTACAAATTGGTCAGTATGTGACAAATATGGCTATACATACCTTTTTACAATTTGTAAAATATTTTTCAACTTATTTTAAAAAGTATTAGGCTTGAAAAAATGGCTGACTTGCTCTTTAGGTGTCAACACCTGGGTCGGTCGGTCGATTTAATTTTTTTTTTTTTTTAAATTTCTGCAAAATATGTCAGGATGCGTAATGCTACAACTTGTTGTCCATTTTCCTATACTTGCTACACAGTGTGTCTGCAATTGAAGTGTGACCTCAGCGCATGGCTCTGTGTTATATAGGACACTTTCTTTATAACATCGTGGTGGTGTTATTTTTCATTCAATGCCTTAGATACTCAGATCATCATTTGCAGAAATTTGTTGTGATTACTAATATCTTTTCAAAAAATAAAATAGAGCATGTTTTCAACATAATCAGTAGGGTTTATATGAAACACGAACGAGGAAATCTAATCAGAATTTGTTTATACCGCAGGCAAACATAAATAAAACAAATATTTTGAAATTATAATTCAAAATATCAAAATCTGAAATTTGTCAGGGATAAAATGGAGACAGCAAAGAGTAAAGTGTCATTAAAATGACTAAATATGGTACAACAAATTGACAAATGGGGGACAAACATTTGGCTCTGCCCCCCCCCCCCCCACTAAAATCCTGGCTACGCCACTGCAGCAACTGACCTGACTTTTCACAATCCTTAGTACAGATAAGCTTAATACCACATTATTTCTAAGCATATTCTTATTTTGCTATATTCTATTTTTTTTAAATTCTGCAGGACAAGTGTTGGTGTTTTCTTCTGTGGACCTGAACAACTGTCCAACGTTTTGGAAAAGAAGTCCAATGAACACTCCAACATCAGTGGAAATGGAGCCAAATTCTTCTTCAACAAAGAGAACTTTTAGAAAATGGAACTCATGAAATGCAAGAATGGGAAAGTGTGGACAATTTCGCTAAGTATTCCACAGATTAAGTAGAGTACACAATTTGGGGGTGGTACTCAAGTTTTGGCTATATCCAGAGAACTGCTAAAACCCTGTGACTGCTATTCCTTTCGGGTGGAGCGGTTAGTGGGTTTTAGCGGTTCTCGGATATAGTGTGTTTAAAAGGCCCTATAGTAGGGCTATAGGGGTGTGCCATTGAGAATTTGAAAGTGGGCCCATCAATATACCAATTTATGAAGAAATTTGGATCCGCTGATATACCAAAAGTCAAAATTTATAATTTGAAAAAAGACACATCCATATACCAAAATTGGTGTAGAAAAAGGGGCCATCGATATACCAAACACCCAAAAATGCTACCCCTGTTTGCGGCACGCACGTCCCTGTATGGTCATTTGTAGGGGGGCCCCTTAGGAGGGTCAAAACTTTTCAGGGCCCCCTTTTTGCATAGGCCCCCCAACAAGTGTTTGTGAACGGTCCTTTATACTAGGGATAACCATCAAAATTTCATGTTGCCCCTATTGCTACAAAAGATTGTTTTCTGGATTGAACTCATCAACAGAAGTATTTTGGTGGTTAAATGGTCAAAATCGGACAAAAACTTTTCGAATTATGAATTTTCAAAGTTTTCCATTCTGACCGGTCATTGGAGCGAAATAAAATGACAAGGTCCAAAAATAGCAATTGGGAGCAAAATTGGCATAAGCATATATTTACCTTTATATATTTCTTTATTTTAACATATATGCAAACATGAAACAAGCATATTGTGAAAGTATCAAAGGGGTTTCTTGTGAAATGGCACTTTTAACTAGTCAATGGCATAAATTATTTTTTCAAACTGAGGCATTGAAATCATGCATTTAGAGAAGATTTTCCAAAAATCATCCACGATGGCTGATATGGCACAAAATCAAAATTGCACTAAGTCCAGGTGAACATTTTTTTCCACAACCAAAATATCAATGTCATTGGGTTTAATATGACCAATTAGTAGGTGTATGCAAACAAAATCTTCAGTGTCATTGAAGGTCATTGACTCATTCACAACAATAGAGGAAATCCACTTCACTCATCATGCTCATGTGTGACTTCTAACAAAAGGTGCTGGTTCCCGTAGTATTCTTCATTCAAACCAATTCAATGCATGACCTCGGAGTCACCTGCATGACTTTCATGGGCTATTTTGAAACAGTTATGGTTGCACATTCAGGTACTTCTTTTGAAAGTTCTAAACAAGGTATAGCCAGCAGCAAGTTGTAGATGGTATAGGCCTAAATATAAGAAAATGTTTAGGGTTGAAATCAGGTGAAAAATACATCAAATGAGCACGAAACTTCACATTTATGTTCAGAAAGGTGTCTTCTTAGCATGATTCGAAAGGAGTATGGAAATTCCAAAGGGAAGCTGGTGATTTAATTTGTAACTCGAGATCTACTTGTTCATTTTTTTTTCCTTTTTACAGAGGGTATGATAGAGGTATTACTGGCAACTCTGCCAAATTACAGCTCAGTAGGCCACGTTTTTCACCTGAAATTATTGACATGAATATTTTGTGCCATTCTTGAGCAGTGCTGAACTCAGCCACTGGCAATTAAACGCACTGTGGTGATGGACCAATTTTGACTCGCACTTACAGGAAAATGAAATAAGTTGTGTTGCTGTAATTTGCAAGATAGTTACAAAATATAATTGGCATTCACTTTCCCAATTTTTACAGAAAAATATTGAAAAATAAAAGAATGAGATCAATTTAGAAATGTCTGTGCAAGCAGTGCACAGTTGAGCTCCCTGCATGTCTATGGGAGCGTTCTAATCAAGTTGATGGTTCATTGGTCATCCCTATTTATACAAAGCCCATTTCCATCAGAATTGAAAAGTTGCAAATTTGTTAATTTTGTAAGCAGGCCTGCTCCTGATCAATTGTTCAAGGGGGTGGGTATGTGTGGGGGTGAACATGCCATGATTCAAAAGTTTTTGATATGGAAAAATATAATTATATACGTATCCAGGATACGTATTATTACTTTGTATACTGTACTATAAGAAAACTTATATTATTTTGTACTTCAAAACAGGGGTAGCGCTAGAACTAAACACTCCAGTGTCCGCAGGGACCCCCGAACTTGCAGAAAATTAAAAAGTAGGGGGTCCGGAGTAGAGTTTGGCGAGTCCCGAGTTGCACAAATGCAGCATAAATAGTATGTCTGCAATAGCGCTAGATTGAAAAACTAAGGGTCTGCAGGGACCCCTGAACTTGTATAAAATTTAAAAACAGGGGGTCCGAACTCTATTTTGGTGGGTCCGGGACCCCAAAAAGCAACCTAGCGCTACCCCTGCTTCCAAAACGCTACTCAGTTTTATACACAGGTATGTAAATATTCAAAAAGGTTCAATAAAGTAATAATATGTGATTTGCATAAAGAATAGATTCCTATTTTTGTTTTCACTGATCACATTGTCCCCTTTTCATTTCGAGCTAAACAACTGGGACTGGGATATAATAAGACAAATAGTGATATGCACACTGTTTCAGTGGCGTAGCCAGGATTTCGGAACCGGAGGGGCACACTTGTAAATGTACCGACGGAAATATTTTTTACCGACGGATGTTTAGAATTGTAGACCCAATTGTTTTTTCGGTCGTTTGAAAAAGTGAAGAGCAAAAAAGAAAAAAAAAAAAAGCATTATAGACACTACGAACCTAAAACCAATGCACAATTTAACATTTTTGTTACAATTTGCCCTTTTTTCTTTTAAACACGATAAAAAATAGTCAATTTGTTCACCCAATTTGTTTTTCACCAAAGCCTTCCGTCTAACAACGGCCTTACATGAACCGACAGACATCATAAGCGTCTATAATGATTGGGCTGGCAGGTATAAAAATTTCAGCGTTTTAGCGGATTTCAGCATTTTTGTTATTGTTTTCTGTGTTTTCCAGCCTATTTCTGAATAAAATTTACAGAAAATGGTAACAAAACATGCTTTTCAGTGTTTTTTAGACCAGTTTTCATGCCTGAATTATGTTTATTCGTAGTGCTGGTACCCATTTGTCAAAATATTGGCCAGCCCATTCATTATGACGTGATATTGGATAGGCAAAAGACAAATTTTTTTCTTTTATTCTCTAATTTTAACATATTGGGTGAGTATTTACAGCAGAGTCAACCAACCATCTCTCAACCGTGATGGGGGAGGATACAAGTTATGTTATATGGATCACCCTATATTTATAGGTTAATGAACGCATATTACTTGTTGGGAGATAAGACAAAATAATGCACGCGCGCTGATCGAGCCCCGAAGGTAGTACGCGGAGTGCACAGTATACACAATCAGTGCATGTTTTGTATTTTTCTAATGCTTGCTCAAGGAGTCTGCAACAGTGGTGTAGCGTGGGTCATCATATTGGGGGGCAGTGACCATGAATTTGGGGGAACCGGGTCGTATGGGGGGCACAAGCCATTTTTGGCAACTTTCCTATGGGATTTTCTAAATTTTGCAATCGACGTGTCCCTATGTGATAGAACATAACCTTTGTCTCCAAGTCGCAATATTTTTTGCTAATTCATAGCATGAAGCATATTGTAAAAATGTAACATACATGTCTTTAAATATGTTATATGTGAGCAACCAAAGTGTCATTGCTTGTTGAAGATATTTGTTGTGTGATAGTATAATTATGTAGTAATAAAATCAATATTCATATTGTTGAAAATGGTGAAACTGTTAACAATATGACTAAAATATGAAGTTAGACTGAAAAAGTAGACATATTAGAAATAAATACATACTTTCTTTAAATAAACGAAAAGACATTTTAGCTTGATAAAACCAATTTTTACTCACTGTAATAAATATTTTGTCCTTCACATCGGAGGACTTCATCAGGTATGACCACAGAATTAAAACCAGAGAACCAGGACTCGACCGCCATTTTGATCCCGTACGGGCATTGAGCAAAAATTGGGGGTATTCGGTTTCCCTCGGAATGCGCTCGAGACATTCGTTTTCATGCAAGCGCGACATGGATGATGGGCGCATTTGAGAGACGCACTTGATGCGACATGCACGCGAGTACCAGGACGCTTCAGAAGAGACGCAGAATTGTTTTCGTTCGTCTCCGCGCACCGTCGGCAAGGACCCGAATACCCCCAATTTTTTCCCCATAGCTGACGGCGCGATTGTATGTGGCGGTATGGGGAGTCCCGGTTCTCCTTCTCTAATTCTGTGGGTATGACTGATATGGTCATCTGATGCACTTTCTTTGACAAATGAAATGGGTGTTCCTGGAATGGCTCTTAACTCTCTCCACGCGGGTGTCGACTGCAGACGACATGTTTAAAAAAAAAATTCAAAATTCAAAAATTTCAGAAATGTAAATTATCATGACCATATTTGGAATCGGCATGAAAAATGCATTAAAATGAGTACAAACAAACCTAGTATTGGTTCAGTAGTTCTTAAGATAGCTCTTGATATTTTGAGAAAATATTTCAAAACTTGAATTTTTTCAGTTGAAGCGCATGGCTAGCACGCAGAGCATTAAAGCTTGTAGAATTACAAAAATGCAACAGCTTCAGGGGGTGAACCCAGGGGAGGGGGGCACTACCACTTTGGAGATGACACGTATGTAGGGCTGTTAAAGACTTGTTTTCAGCGTCGCTTCACCCAAAGACCCCATATTTGTTTACGAACACATGCTCTGTCACCCGAAGACCCTCTATTTTTCCATTTGATCAGTCACCCAAAGACCCTTATTTTTTAATTTGAAAAGCAACTTTCATTTGTCACTGATTTTCTTACTTATTTTGAAAAAATAAAGAAATTTGAAGCCATTTATGAACTAGAAATTCAATGTTCGAGGTTTCTGTGGCACTGTTTTGGCTCTCACCCAAAGGTTCTATTTAAAAAAAGGTCATGTTCTTGCCCAATGACCCATATTTTTTACATTTTGCTCTCACCGAATGCCAAAAATCATGCTCTCACCCAATGACCCCATATTTTTTACATTTTGCTCTCACCGAATACCCCTTGCTGTGAAAGTGCCAGCCCTACACCTGTATCCATTTCAAATTGAAGTGCCCCCCCCGGGGGAAACCCCAACACTGTGCCCCTATGACGCTATGCCACTGCCCTTTAATATTTAAAGGAGTATTTCGTGATCCTAGCATCCTCTATTTTGTCATTTTTCATTAGATATCAACGAAAAAACCTTTTCCCAAAATTTCAGTTGATTCCGATTTTGCGTTCGCGAGTTATGCATGATTAGGCCCTTCACAATTGATTCTTAGTTTCCTGTTTCATGGTTGAAAACAAGGGATGAGGCGACTTTTAATTATTAATTATCTATTATTTTCTTTATTTTTAAGCAAGTGGTCGCAACCTACATCAACCCATTTTCACAAGGAACATGCATTTAATTATTTTACAACTATGTTTGATTTTATACATAAGTAATGGTACAGTTATGTTCTTTGTTTATCCATCATTATAGTTGATATGATCAAAGTCTTTAAGTATCAAATGGAAGTAATTTAAGTTATTTTAAAAGAGAAAATCCAAAATAAAAATAAAATAATTAAATATTTTGTAATTCTCTACTTTGGACGCGGGTGGGAAACAGGAAACTAAGAATTAATTGTAAAGGGCCTTATGTTTATTACACTGCTCCATAGACAATGCGTTGTAATTTCGTTCTGGTGCACCAGAGCGACATTCAAATTTCACGATATCTTTGCAAAAGCGAATTAATCTGCAAGAAATATTTTGTACATAAACATTATGTAGCCAGAGGTTTCCAGTGATATAAAAATCTCAACTTTTTTTTGAGAAAAGTGGGGGATGAGGCTGTGGATCACAAAATGCCCTTTTAATTATCAGAAAATAAAATATTTTATTTTATATTGAAATAGTTAATTACCATTTTCATGTGGCTCTGAAGCTATATCACCCAGATTGCTTTCCAGGGTCAAATAGGACTTTTTCAGTGATTTATCTCAGTGAATTTAAAGTTTGATTTTTTTTTATCTCAAGGTCAACCCACATTTACCTTAGTTGTAGGATTCCTTTCAAATTGAAAATGACATGCAATTCATTTGTAATAAAACAATTTAGAATTGAAATTGTGTGTGTGTGTGTGTTTTCTTTTCTAATTGTTTTGAAAGCTCAATACATTTAATTTAATTCTTGCTATGTTTAAATTGGAAAATCAAATTTGCATTTTAGGTCGTTATCAATAATGTGTGATTTGAATAAAGAATATATTTCTATTTAAATGATTCCCCCTGTTTTCACTCATCATGTTCTCCCCTTTTAATTTCGAGTGAAATTAACCAAATATGAGGTAGAAGAAGGAAACTGCAATTGCATTTCAGCACCTACAATGCGTATATTAGCTCACAGATCGTAGGTATTATTGCAAGTAGCATTGACGCAGCCTGGGCGTATTAATTACGTCACTGTTTCAATGGTAAATGTATTGGTGAGCTCGATCTGTAAACTCTGAATAAAACCGGAGATTATTTTATTTTTGATAGGCAAATCCAGTGGCGTGCGCAGCACATTGAAAGTGGGGGCCAGATTGTTCAGTTCCCCCGAATGGAGTCTGATTAGGAGTGTAAGGTGCCCGGTGGGGGGGCACTCCAACTTTGGAGGTGACACATATGTAGGGCTGTTAAGACCCCCTTTTTCAGCGTCACTTCACCCAAAGACCCCATATTTTTTTACGAACACATGCTCTGTCACCCGAAGACCCCCTATTTTCCCATTTGATCTGCGTCACCCAAAGACCCTTACAAGTCCAAATTGAACAGCAACTTTCATTTATCACTGATTTTGTTACTTATTTTGAAAAAAAAAAAAATTGAAGCCATTTAGAACTAGAAACTCGATTTTCGAGATTTCTGTGGCGCTTTTTCGGCTCTCACCCAAAGATTCAATTTAAAAAAAGGGTCATGTTCTCACCCAATGACCCCATATTTTTCACATTTTGATCTCACCGAATGCCAAAAATCATGCTCTCACCCATTGACCCCCTATTTCTTACATTTTGCTCTCACCGAATGCCCCTTATAGTGCGAAAGTGCCAGCCCTACACCCATATCCATTTCATATTGAAGTGGCCCCCAGGGTAAGGTGTAAGAAATGATTGATTTCCCTTCAGGCTTAGTCTTTCATGTGGTACATGTATTTTAGTACACCACTGGGCATTGGCAAAATGCAAAAAGTAGAAATTCAAGAAATGACATTTGAGGGTGTCGATGTGGAGCAAATCACACATTAGGGCCTATGGCTTTAACCCAGGATTCGCAGGTTTTTACCGCAGGTGGAAAAACCGCGGTTTTAACCGTTTGGCAAAAACAATTTTTGCCAGTTTTTGCCGGCAAAAATGGCAAAAACTACAAAAGTGATTTATAATTCATTTTTTCATCCCAAAACAAATGACTAAGTTACAAAAATCATTTCCTGAGTGTAACAAGGCCAGATTTTGTAATTAAAAGTAACATATTAAGAAATTAAAGGCATGCGTTTTCATTGCTCAAGTGCATTTAACCCCCGGATTTAACCGAAATGTGGCATATATCAGATTCAAAACTTTTTCATTTTAAGGACTTGATGAGACAAAAATTAAGTTGAATGATTCATTAAAAGTGTGTGCTGTTGTTTATGAGCTTTCTGTGTTATTTTATAATATTTGAATGATGATATATGAGTTTTTGCCGGTTTAAACCAGGCAAAAACTGGCAAAAACAGGTTTTTGCCACTGGCAACGGCATGCCGGCAAAAGCCGAACCCTGCTTTAACCCCCATTCAACAAGGGGCAGATGCTACCCCTTCAGATAATTTTTCTGTTACTGTAAAATAGCTCCCATGTAATTGTCCCACTATATCCGTGACTTGATGCTCATCCTATACTATTTAAGACCAACTTTGTAAGTGTGTCTGTGGCTCCAGAGCCGTGACTTGTCATCATCATGTTTGGCAAATTGGTTGGGGGACCATCACTCTTACTCAGAAGGCCCACTATTCAGAAAACCCATCACCCAGAAGGTCCGCTATTCAGAATTATGAAATGACCTGCTAACCGGAAGACCCGCTAATCAGAAAACCTATTCATCACACCCTAGACAACCGGCCACTTAGAAAACCCACTTCTCAGGGAGGGTTAGGGTTAGGGTTAGGGTTAGAGCTAACTCGTGAAAACGGCCCTCTAGTCAGAATTATGAATAGTGGGCATTCGGAGCAGCAGGTCTTCTGGGTAACGGATGCAGCTAGCCCGCTAGCCAGAAAACCTGCTAGTCAGAAAAAAATTCCGAGTAGCAGGACTTTTTAAAATGCAACAAAAAACCCACTTTTCAGAAAGTCTGTTATTCAGAAGGCCCGCTACTCAGAAAATTCTGACTAGCGGGCCTTCTGAATAGCGGGTCTTCTGTGTGACAGGCTGCACCCGCCGGGGACAGTGTGGGCTGGGGCATTCCGGAGTGTTCCAAATTGTTCCAGGTGTTCCAAAACGATAATGATCTGGATTGTTCCAAAGTGATCTTGGGTGCTCCAAAGTGTTCTTGGGTGTTCAAAATGTTCTGGGGCGTTCCATGGTTCTCCTATGTGTTCTGGGGTTCTCCTATGTGTTCTGGGGTGCAAAGTGTTCTGGGGCATCCCAAAGTGTTCTTGGGTGTTCAAAATGTTCTGGGGCGTTCCATGGTTCTCCTATGTGTTCTGGGGTGCAAAGTGTTCTGGGCATCCCAAAGTACTCTGGGCATTCGGAAGTGTTGTGGGTTGCTCTAAAGTGTTCCTGGGTATTCTGAAGTGTAAGGAAGTGATCTGGGACGTTCCATAGTGTTCTGTGGTGTTCGAAAGTGTTATGGGCGTGCCGGGTGGTATGCAGTGGCGTAAGGGTGCCCCCTCAGTGCGTGCCCATTGGTTCCAGCTAAGATTTCCCTTCCATTCCAATGGCAAAAATGTGCCTCTTTCAACTTCAAGACTTTTTTCATAGTTTGATTGCGAAATTCTCATACTGCGATGCATTCCATGCCGAAACTGATGAAATCAGACTTATTCAGGTGCCCCAGAACTAAATCTGTATTCTGTAACGGGTTGGGTGCCCCTGTGCTTTAAAATTTTTGTAAAGTTTTATATTTCTAAGTGCCTCATTCTTGTTAAGTTTTATATTGCTCAGTCCGGATGCTCAGTGCTTCATTCTAGTAAAGTTAACTGTTAAATAATGCTCGAGTGCGTCAATCTTGTTAAGTTTAATATTGCTCAATGCTTCATTTGTGCAGTTTTCTATTGCTTAGTTTTTCATTCTTGTAAATTTTATATTGCTTAGTGCATGTTTCATTCTTTTAAAGTTTTACATTGTTCAGTGCTTCATTCTTGTAAATGTTATATTGCTTAGTGTTTCATTCTTTTGAAGTTTTATATTGTTCAGTGCTTCATTCTTTTACAGTTTTATAATTGCTCAGTGCTTCCTTCCTTCCCTCCTCCTTCCTTCTTACCTTCATTTATTTATTTACTTTTGTTTTTGTTTTTATTGATATATTCATAATATTGATTAAAGGAGTATTTCGTGATCCTAGCATCCTCTATTTATGTCATTTTTTTTTATATATTCACGAAAAAAACCTATTCCCAAAATTTCAGTTGATTCCGATTTCGCGTTCATGAAGTTATGCATGATTATGTGTATTACACTGCTCCATAGACACGAAATTCAAATTTCACGATATCTTTGCTAAACGAATTAATCTGCAAGAAATATTTTGTACATAAACAAAATGTAGCCAGAGGTTTCCAATGATATAAAAATCTCAACTTTTTTTGAGAAAAGTGGGCGGATGAGGCTGTGGATCACGAAATGCCCTTTTAACTCATTAACTCATTTATTCATCTATTCATGCTTGCTTACTTACTTAGGCTACTTACTTTTACTTGGTTGATAGCACTTGAGAATTATACTTCAACATGTGTACATGAGCCTCATAAGTCAAATATTATGGGCCAGGGCCCCAAAGGTTAAAAAGGGACGTCCGTTTATCATCAAAAAGCAGCTTCAGGGCTCGGAGTTTGTACACAGATTGCACCTGCGAATTATATTGTTAATAACACCCACCCCACCCCATTCACAGACAATAGCGGAATTATAATAATATAGGGCCGTGTGTCTTAAGTTGGGAACCTTTTGCGTGACACCAACAAAATTCAAGAAATGTACGCCTTTTTTTATTCAAACGTTTCCTTCGCAAGAACTAAACATCTCACCCTATTAAAAGTATACATATTTTTGAAGCTTTTGCTCCAAGGAATTCAAAAATGACATTATTTTCTTCATAGGGGTAAGGGTTAAGAAGTTACAAGTACAAATATTGGTGATTTTTTCATAAAAAAGTGTATGACTCAAAAAATTTGGTCCACTGATGAGATACATCCTAGAGTAAAATCTATGCCAGAATTGGATTATTCAAGGTAAGAGCATCCTTAATCGTGATACATGAGGATGAAAATTACCTTCATAAAATTTGCTGTATAAATCGTCACATTTCAGCATCGTCGTTGTTTCAGCATAACATGTCTAGGAAAATCATGTCCAGAGTGCTTTCTGGTTATACACACATGCTCTCTAAACATCAAAAATACAAGGCATAACTATGAGCCTGTCTAACATGCTTTAATCCTCAGTTTTTACCCATCTTGTTTATCCTAGCTGAATCAAAGCGCGCAGTCACGAAAATGAACACAAAATGTCTTCATGGTCTGCATTTTGAAGAACACAATAATTTGCTTTTTTTCTTGCTCTGTGAAAGGTCAATACCAACATAATATTGTACAATATTTTGCTTTGGTACAATGGCTGGTCTTTCATCTACTTTCAAACACCCTTCTCTTGTAGTCACTTGATAATTATGAGTGAAATTCCATAGCCGTGGAGTTGCTGCTTCCTGGCTTGATCTGCAATCGACATTTTTAATGTAAGATTATAGTCAGAATGAACAAAAGCTACTTCATTGACTGTAATAATGCCTTCTGATGCAACTTGTAAACAAGTGGTAATCATATGAATCACTTGATGGTTCAATGGCAATTACTGATCCTTGGCAATAATGTTTCCCATTTCTTCAGTTTCAATGACACTTTTTTGTTGGTGCTTTAGATGTACATGTAGAAGACTTTTGATCTTTGCTGGTGTCTGATTCTGCGAACCTTACAAGGATAAAATCAGTTTATAAACATATGCCATACAATAACATGACAGCTCTCTAACACTAACATTCAGTTATCCATCACAGTTAACAAATGCTACAGAGCAGAGCTTTCGAGTGTTTGGAACTGTTATGGGCCATTACTTTTAGTTCTTGACACTGTGTCAACTCTGTTCCTGGACTTGGATTATGACAATTAAATTATCAGTTACATTAAACAATGTTGCATTTTATTTTTAATATTATTAATTGCTTAACAATGACAGCATAAATGAGAGGGAGTATGTTTGACCTGTAGGACAATGTAGTTTTTCAAAGTAGTTCATACAATTTCTAATGATCAGACTCGTTTTTGATGGCAAAATTATTTTAGCCGTTGCTAAATTAACAACTCGTTAATTGCAATTCTGGGTAAAAACCACATGTGCCTGCTAACGGTCAAAAAAATTTTATTGCATGAGGTGAAAGGGCTTTGGTAGTAGGTTACAAAAGTCACATCAAAAATTCCTCCGAGCTTGTTGCCATAGCAACGGCAGTTTTATGATTTTCGTGATTTTTGCTTATTTTGGGGTGAAAATAAGGGAAAATATGTACTTTTCTGAATTGCTCCTGACTTTAAATTTGAGGTCACATTAAAAAAGCAACCTTACCACCATAAAGTATTATCTTTGTGCTTTCCCCAGATGCAAAAAATATTTCAATAATATTTCCCCATGTGCAATTTTAGGGCTGGGCAACATTGCCAATTAAGCACTTTTGAAAAAATGCAATTTTTACCCTATCTTTGAAGTCTAAAAACTAATTTTGCTTGAGCACCCAGAATTATTTCCTCTTTGTTGGTACTTGGGCAGACATTGCCCCTTTCAAATTTGGTAAAAAATCTCTGGGGCTATTTGACCTGTAAAGCCAGTGTTGCCAGAAAGTTTGATAATTTTCAAAAAATGCATTTTTCGAAATAATGCATTTTTCTACATGTTTACTCATGTAACCTTTAATACCACCAACTTAATTGAAATATTTGCACACTTTGCACACATGATTAGACACACACTGCAACGGAAGCAACACTTTGCGGCTGGGGACAAGTCCTGTCCTGCAAAAACCGGTATTGCCAGAAAATCTTACTTCATTAATCCAAATTTCCAATTTGTGCATTTTACAATATTATGTATTCGGTTAAGTTTATACTATCAATGGTAGTTGAATATAATGTGCATTTAAACATCATCTGATACAATACATGTTCAGACACATGGGCAAGTTTCTCGACAGGTGGCTTAGTAAGCCTTAGGCTTAGGCGACCTTGAGGATACTATAGGCTAAAGCCTAGTTTTGACCCAAAATAGTAATTTTTACATGGACATTTTTTTGAAATATGACAAATGCATCTTAGAAAGTGTATCAGTTTATTAAGATGGATGTTAAATCAAAAAAGTGACCTATGATTTTGACCTATGACCTCTTGCAATTCATAAGTAGGCCTAAAATGCCGGTTTTCAATGATATTGTTCATTTTGGGTAAAAATGGACCCTTTTTACCATTTTTAGCAATTTTTTGCATTACAAAAGTTTTAAATTACACTTAACTTTATTGATAAATCGGGCTTCTTTAATTTTAGGCTATTGAGAGAATTCAACAAGTATGCAGTTTCCATGGCAAGCGACCATTTATGCTCGTTTTAAGCAAATATCTGTGAAATAGAGCTAATTTCCCAGTAAAATGAGCAAAAAATGGGCGTAAAAGGCAGTTTCCTTGTAAACGGGCATCTCTTTGAATTCTCCTAATAGCTTAAAATGTTATGCCAATCAAACAATATTTGAGGCTTTATGATAATCCTGTTAATGAGAATACACGAAACTGCTGATTCTTGATTACGAATCCACAAGGCATAGCCGAGTGAACTCGTATCAAGGAATAACAGTTTCAAGTGTATTCGCTGATTTAAACCATTGCTTTATACTAACAATACGCTCTAAAACTGTGGATTCTTGCATAGAAAGGTGTCAAGTGTTCATTCGTAGAAAATAATCTTCAGTAATGAATAGACGTCATAGCAATGGTTTAAGTACATTTTCCAGACATAATTTGTGTGATCTAGCCTGTAAATATATCAGATATTTTGTGTAATCTATTATGAGAATGATGAGTTTTAAACATGACTCAACAGGCTTTCGTGAGACTACATCTACACAATTTTAGCGAAACATGGCACACAAGGCTAACAAAGAATCGAGGCTATATTGTAGATGAATCCAATTTCATGCATTCCTACACCTCAATGGCAGCCATAGCTGGCCATAGCTGCCCCCTTATAGGTCTATCCCACCTGAAATGTGAAATGATGTGGCCTTGGCAGTGGCGGATCCAGGGCAGTCAGAGGGGGATTTGAGAAAAAATAGAGAAAAATGCACGAAATGGAGTGGCCCTCCCGTCCCACTCGGGCCCTGCATATTGGCGGGCCCGCAGTAATTTTCACATGCTTTTAGGACGAGGACCCGCCTTCAAGCAATGCCTAAAATAATCGCCTTTCCTCCCTTTTCTCTTCTCTTTTCCCCTTCCACTTTCTCTTCTCTTCTCTCCTTTTTTTTTTTTTTTTGGAAGGGGCGGCCGGAACGAGGGGGCGGGCCCACTGCCCTCCCCCAAATCCGCCGGGTCTTGGCGAGGATATGAAACTGCTCTCCTTCCACCCAATGATCATACCATGATACTTTTGGAATGGCAATTTTAACCAAATTGATAGCATATAGGCCTACACATACAGATAGAAAATTATCTTGAGGATTGTGTTAGAAACAAGGAGAAATCGGGAAAATAGGGAGTGTTTTAATTGCAACAGCCTATCATGACCCACTAGCTTCTTCACCAGTTGGATTATTATTTGCATTGTAAACATGGTAAATATTGTCTGCACGGTTGTTTCGATGTGAACACATGTGATGTTACCTTTCCACCCTGGACATGCATATCTTCAACAGGTCCTGTATCAACGTAAAAGTAGAAGTCAAATTGATGGTATCAGAACGGATGTCTTAATTTAGGAGAGAAATTCAATAAGGGTGTCAAATAATGCAAATGTCAATATTGATGCCCCCATGGGAGTTTTAAGTTTATATTATTGTGCGTATCATTAATTTTACATGGCTACGTTTTCAAACAAATGCACGCATGTTTGACGAACTCAAAAATTACGGGTAAGCCTGTGGGTAAATTATTGTCATATAATCTGGCAATACCATCATTGCCTAAGTTTCAAAACCTGTTTGTGATGGTGGTTAAAAAGGGTCCATTTTTGCCCAAAATGACCAAAATCATTAAAAACCTGCATTTTAGGCCTACTTATGAATTCCAAGAGGTCATAGGTAAAAATAGGTCACAGAAAAATATTGTGATTTACTTTTTTTTGATCCAAACGTCCATCTTAGTAAGCTGATACACTTTTTAAGGTGCATATATCATTTTCCAAAACATTTTCTATGTAAAAATTACTATTGTGGGTTAAAAGTAGGCTTAGTATCCTCTAGGTCGCCAAAGCCTAAGGCTTACTAGGCCACCTGTCGAGAAACTCGCCCATGTGTCTGAACCTGTATTGTATCAGATGATGTTTAAATGCACATTATATTCAACTAACATTGATACTATAAAATTAATTGAATAAATACTAAAATGCACAAATTGGAAATTTGGATTAATAAAATATGATTTTCTGGCAATACCGGTTTTTGCAGGACAGGACTTGAACCCAGCCTCAAAGTGTTGCTTACGTTGCAGTGTGTGTCTAATCATGTATGCAAAGTGTGCAAATATTTCAATTAAAGTTGGTGGTATTAAAGGTTACATGAGTAAATATGTAGAAAATGCATTATTTTGAAAAATGCATTTTTTGAAAATTATCAAACTTTCTGGCAACACTGGCTTTACAGGTCAAATAGCCCCAGAGATTTTTACCAAATTTGAAAGGGGCAATGTCTGCCCAAGTACCAACAAAGAGGAAATAATTCTAGGTGCTCAAGCAAAATTAGTTTTTAGACTTCAAAGATAGGGTAAAAATTGCATTTTTTCAAAAGTGCTAAATTGGCAATGTTGCCCAGCCCTAAAATTGCACATGGGAAATATTATTGAAATATTTTTTGCATCTGGGGAAAGCACAAAGATAATACTTTATGGTGGTAAGGTTACTTTTTTAATGTGACCTCACATTTAAAGTCAGGAGCAATTCAGAAAAGTACATATTTTCCCTTATTTTCACCCCAAAATAAGCAAAAATCACGAAAATCATAAAAACTGCCGTTGCTATGGCAACAAGCTCCGGAGGAATTTTTGATGTGACTTTTTATAACCTACTACCAAAGCCCTTTCACCTCATGCAATAAAATTTTTTTGACCGTTAGCAAGCACATGTGGTTTTTACCCAGAATTGCAATTAAGTGTCATTAATCTAATAATTTAGAACATTACAGGCCAACAATTTGTTTAATTCTTTATTAATTACTTGCTTCTAAAATACAGCATTAATGAGGGTGGATATTTGACTTCTATCACAGTGGTTCAAACTCCCAACACATTTTCTGAATGTCAGAGCTTTTGTCGCATCATCGTTTTACTCTTAATTAGCAGCTCGTTAAGTGTCATTAATCTGTATTATTAAAGTAAAATTCATAAAATATTACAGCAGAACTATTAATAAGTCCATTCAAATACATCTATTAACCACACAATATTAAATTACTAAAAATTTCAAGTGGATCATAGTTGGTACCTATAAAAATTCATTTTTCCCATAGAGATTACATTGTACCGTGTCCGAAGATCCGTGTCCGTGATCCTCCCACTTTGCACTTCGTTAACTTATTGGTCCGTAAAATTAATTAGCAATGTCGTATTACTTATCTTTTGGTATCATGTTCAAGCAGAATAAATTAGCTTTCAAATGAATGTAAACTTGAAGGATTATGATGCTGTCTTCATAGTTTAATTAAAGAGAAAAGTTGAAATTTTCATTCAAAGTGTCACACCTCCCACTTTTCCAGGGTCCCAAGTCAAGACACACGGCCATAGATGACAGAAACGTTAAGGCTGTTCTATTTAATTTACATACTCCCTCTGAAATAGCCACAAAATAGGCTGTTCCATTTAATTTACATACTCCCTCTGAAATGGCTGTTCCATTTAATTTACATACTCCCTCTGGAACAGCTTTCCCCTAATCAAAGTGCATATTGTGAATTTCAATAGCGTATTAGGCCTATAATAATTATAGATGATAATTGGAAATACCATGTGTGAAGCGTTAAGGCTGTTCCATTCAATTACATACCTTTGGCTGTTCCATTTAATTTACATACTCCCTCTGAAATGATCCCAAAATAGCTGTTCCATTTAATTTACATACGGTACTCCCTCTGAAATGGCTGTTCGATTTAATTTACATACTCCCTCTGGAATAGCTTTCCCCAAATCAAATTGCATATTGTGAATTTCAATCTATCAAATTGCATAGCTTCACTGTGAGAGACTGACAATAGCAACCTAAGTCCTCAGCAAATAAGGACTGTAAGTTTGTGTAAACCGATAACATGCGGGTATAGCCGTATTTGTGTACAAATATATAGCCTTCTAGTGTTAAAGTCTGTGATGCCTTTATCTTTAAGGTGCCATATGTGCTTAGTTCGGTGGAATTTGCTTTGGGTTTCATTTTAAAGGATTTGGAATGGTGTGGTTTCCTAAAACTAAGTACGCCTACAAATTTCTGAATTATATAAAATTTTAAAACCGGGCAAAAAACAATCAATCAAATAAAAAGAAAGAGAGAAAGAAAGAGTGGAGGGAGGGAGAGAAGCTGAGTGAGAGAGGGGGAGGGAGGGGAAAATAAATAAAGAACTTACGACAGAAAAAGAAGAGAAGAAAGGAAATAGAAAAGTATTTCATAGTACAGCGCGCTATAATCGATCAGTGGCGTAACTTTGGGCCAGGGTGCCCGGCAGACTTGTAGTTCAGTACTTTTTCTGAGTACGAGTACGAGTACCTTGGCCACGAGTACGAGTACTTGGCCATGAGTACGAGTACGAGTACAGCAAAATTATTATGCATGAGTACGAGTACGAGTACCCGGTACTTAGGCATGAGTACGAGTACGAGTATTGATGCATGAGTACAAGTACGAGTACTTAGGTATGAGTAGGAGCACGAGTACAATTACAAGTGGAACACAATGAGTACATAAGTAAAGAGACAAGAAAGCATATATTATTCTGAAAACACTGCTTTTATTTATATCATGAAAGAAGCACTACAAAGCTACATTTGTGAAAACAACTGCTATGCCAAACTGACGACGGGCTGTTCAATGATTATGTTCCTCTTGATGAATCAAAAAATATTTGTGTACTTTAAGTATAACAAATTGGCTTTGCCTATCCTCCCTTGGACTTTTTCTACGAGTACGAGTATTTTTTCATGACTACGAGTATGAGTAGATTGGCATGAGTACCAGTATGAGTACGAGTACTGCAAAATTCCAATCCATGAGTACGAGTATGAGTACTTGGTCATGAGTATGAGTACAGTATTGATGTCTGAGTCACGAGTACCAAAAAGTACTCAGTACTCATACTCGAGTACTGAGTATTGTACTCGAGTACTACAAGTCTGGTGCCCGGGGACGAAAAGTAGATCGGGTGCGGAGGACAGTGGCGTAGCTAGGGGTTGTGGCGCCCAGGGCTAAGGATATATAATGGCACCCCTCCTCAATTCTTAGAGCGGAGCGCGCGAAAATTTGCGCAAATAGGACTAATCATGCATTAATTTTTGGCAGTGGCGTAACTCCTATGAGCTCTGGGGCCGCGTCCCCGGGCTAAGGGCGGGGCTAAGGGGCACCCATCAGCAGACCGGATACCATTTCGACACGATAATACTTTGTGATAGGAAAGAAGTGGAAACCTTTACTCACCATAGAATTATACTCTTCATTTGGGTGCCCCCTTTAACACAAAATTTCGTGATTCGTCTTTATTGCGCCATGTGTGATAGTGATCATAGTCTGAGCTGAGCATACATGTAGTCTGTTAACTTAGAAAATAGGTCTAACACCAGTGGCGTAGCGAAGGGGCACGTGCCCCGGGCGCCACCCTTAGGGGGGCGCCGAACTTGATTAACCAATTCAGCGTCGATTGTGCGCCCCATCCAGTGATGAAAGTCAAATTTTTCGGGCGCTTCGCGCGCATTTCAGCACGAAATTATTTGAAAGGCACATCCTTGGTCATCAGGGGCACCCGATCTACTTTCGTCCCCGGGCACCCTGGCCCAAAGTTACGCCACTGGTGGTATGAAGTGTTCCGATGTGCTCTGGGATGTCCCAAAGTAGTCTGGGTGTTCTGAAGTGTTCCGGGTATTCTGAACTTGCGGAAGTGTTCCATTGTTGCAGGGTGTATCTGGGTTCCGGGTACGTGTTTCAAAGTGATCTGGGGCTTTCCGAAATGTTCCTGGGGTTGTGGGGAGTTTCAAAGTGTTCACTGGTACCAGGTGTACCAACGTGTATATAAGGGCGTTCTGAAGTGCTCCATGGTGTTCCGAATTCTTCTAAAGTGTTATGAAGTGCTTTGGTATTCCAAAGTGCTCTGAAGTGTTTTGGAGTGTTCTGAAGTGTGCCTGGATATTTCAAAGTGTTCCAGGATGTTCTTTTTTGGGGGGGTATTCGGAAGCATGATGTTCTGAAGTGTTCTGGAGTGTTTCAGGGTGTTACATAGTTTTAGTGTTGGAGTATTCTCCTGCGTTATAGGTTGTTCCAAAGTCTTTGGAGGTTGTCTGCAGTGTTCCAAAGTGTTTTGTGTGTTCCAAAGTGTTCCTGGGTATTTCGGGGACCGTTCCGGGTTGTTAAGAGGAGTTCCATAAATGCACTGGGTAGTTCAAAGTGCTATATGGCGTTCTTAATTGTTCTAGGGTATTCCTTGGTGTTCATGGGTGTTCCAAAGTTTTCTGGGGTGTCCCAAAGTATTCCCAGTTGTTTCCAGTCAGATTTCCATGGTGTTCCAGATTGTACGGTAGGCCTAATATTATGGGGTGCTGCAAAAAGTGCTCCATTTACGATGTTCCACGGTTTAGTGTTTGTGATATTCTGAAGCTTTCCATGATGTTCTAATGGTGTTCTGAAGTACAGAGGTCCAAAGTTGGGTCCAAAGTATATACCGGTAGTGTGTGTGTGTTCTGAAGTGTTCCTGGGACTTATGGGTGTTCCAAGGTGTTTCAAACAGTGCCGAATGTTCCAAGGTGTTTCTGGGCGTTCCGGAGTGTTCCAATAAGTCTACTCTACAGCCATTTCAGAGGGAGTATGTAAATTAAATGGAACAGCCTATTTTGTGGCTATTTCAGAGGGAGTATGTAAATTAAGGGGAGGTGTGGGAGAGAGTAATTTTGACCTTCATTTTCTACTTTGAAGAGATTTTTGGGCGGGGGGACAGTTCGAAAGAATTTTGTATAGGCCTATTGATTTTCAGATATAGCCAAACAAAAACAAGAATTTCTTTTTTTGCATAATTATTGTTTTGAATACTGTTCATATCTTTGGAACTAAATGATGTTCAATTTCAGCTTTACAAGTGCTCATTCTACAATAGGGTCTAGCTATGTAATCATGTAAAAACTGAAAATTGAGACTGATTTTTCTTGATCACACCACAAATGGGCCAAATGGTCCCCAAACTTTGTAAATTGACATTAAAAACCATCAAACGATATAGACAATTGCCATAATATTCAAAATAGTGTAAAAAACAGGGGAGAGGAGCATATCAAAACGTTTTAGCTATGAGAGACCCGTTTCAAACTGCGACTTATTACTTCTTTCCAACACTGCTTATAGGGATCACAAGGTCAAACGCGATCTCTGTGTGTAGTTCAATGCAGTCTCAGATTACCATCTTTAACCTTTGGTGAAACCTCAACATAGCAATCGGCTCACTGCACGGACTGTGCACGGACTGTGTACAGACCAATATACCTAGTTCAAACAGAGGTGATTTGGGGTTTTGCTTGCACCAATTTTTTCAGATTTTTCGCTGTATGCGATCCGGCGAGTGAGATACTTGACAAATCAAATTCTTTCTTAGATGATAAGCTTGGAAACATCCCAAGCTTCAATTGGATACCTCGACCAGGTAGGCCTATACAATGGTCCCATGTTGTTGTAACGCTTTGAGATGACTGGTCAAAATACGTAGAAAAGCTGAAAAACGCGGATCTCAGGCAGAGAACGAAGCATTTTTAATACATAGGTGGAGGTGAATAAAAATTATTGGCGAGTAAACAATATCATCTACATTATTTTAGCTTTGCTCCAAAGCCAACCTATTTTCCATCCAATTGAAAGAAAAAATGAAAAAACCATGCCATATGCCCTCTGACACTATAGTAAAGACCGGCTGCAGGTCTGGCCCCGGGGGTCTGGCGCGTCGGTCACTGGACTTTCGCGGTTGGTGTGTGGAGTAGACCAATATATATCTCAGGTAGACAGTGATCTATAAGTGGTCCTACTTTACTTGTTGGTGACTTGCCTATAGTGAAGCTTGCCTTCGGCAAGCTCTGTACAAATACATGTACTGCTGGGTGATGCATGGGAGTGGTATTAATTTTTTACAGAATGGATTGGCCTATATACATTTTCTTTTACTAATAGTAATACTAGTCACTTGCTTGGGTTTATTTTACTTGGGGATCTCTGGATCTTCTAAGGTACTGCGAGGGCTCTGATCAAGAGCTACATTATTTCCGATGCGATCATAAATTGCAGGACATTCTCATGTTTATTTTGGTGTAACGACTGTGACATATGACTAATAATTTCAAAGTTGTGATTTTAGTAATACAAATGTTTTGAGAAAAAGTCTGATTTTTGTTGATGTCAGTGGACGGTTGTTAATGGAATGAAATAAGAAAATGAGTAATGACGCTTAGGGTACCCTAACGTTTTGATATGTTCAAAAACGAACCACCTTCTACTTTAAAGGAGTATTTCGTGATTCTAGCATCCTCTTTTTATGACATTTCTCAGTAGATATCCACGAAAAAAACCTATTCCCAAAATTTCAGTTGATTCCGATTTTGCGTTCGCGAGTTATGCATGATTATGTGTATTACATTGCTCCATAGACAATACGTTGTAATTTCGTTCTGGTGCACCAGAACGAAATTCAAATTTCACGATATCTTTGCTAAATGAATTAATCTGCAAGAAATATTTTGTACATAAACATTATGTAGCAGGAGGTTTCCAGTGATATAAAAATCTCAACTTTTTTTGAGAAAAGTGGGGGGATGAGGCTGTGGATCACGAAATGCCCCTTTAATAGGCCCCGTAGGGCCGACACCTACGTCATTTCATAAGGCATCATTTTAACTTTGAGCTGCTTTGGACACTTAAATTTTCTTTATTTTCTACCCGACTTACGGGTGAAAAATAGGCCTAAGAAGATAATTAAATATCCAAAGCTATAAACGATATATGGCCCCTCCACCTAAATGTTCAAAAGTTGGCCCAATTGTTTTTAAAAGTGTCAAAATGCTCAGGAGCCTTAGCGGCTTAAAATAAGACCCTCTCCTCTAAGCTTTGAAACATTATTTTTTTTTTCAGGAAGTTTAGCCCGAGGCTGAGATGAATACATTTGTGGTTTTAGCCTAGGCCTGAGGGGGGGGCTATCATTATCTTCGGAAGGGTGTGTATTCGGGGGGGTATCCCAAATTTACAAAAAGTCGGCGTCAATAACATTGCGACCACCGATTTTGGTCACAAAATTGTATGCCCCCCCCCACACCCACACCACACCCACCACCACCATCAACCGGGACCATCAATAGGCCTAGGCTATAAAATTGTATTGAAAGCAGTTGAATAAAATAAACACACATCTGTGGTCGTCTTGTGACTCCTTAGATTTTGGTCATCAAAATTTTATGACCCCCCTATTTTCCTTTCCAAAAATTTATGACACCCCCCTCCCCCAGTTTATTTGGGACCCCTCCCCCGTCCGATGAAAAAGGCTAAAAAGAGATAAGGTGATTTGTGTAATGTGATACAGGGAATTTACAGGTCTGCAGGTGCATGGACGGCAACACTAAAACTCTTATACAAACATCGAAATGACGTTACAATATCGATAGCGAAAATACGTCAGCGTATGTTAATATCGTGATCAAGAGTCTAGCATGAAAACATCAACATAAAATGGCCGGTTCCGGTCAACGATCGTTCGCCGCTAAACTAAACAAGTAAGTTGTCGTTTGACAGTTAATTTTAACATTTCAAGTTTACCATTATTATTACTGTAAATATAGGCTTTGCAATGAATCCCAAAATAAGGAAATCACACTTATCGTTATGTCGTAAATGAGCAATTAAAATCGCTGTAGTATTGTACAAAAGTGTGTGCATGGCTGTCAAATTTGGAAGGCTTCACCATCAATTTAATATTCACTAGACTAGATTTTATGGAAACGTTAGTACAATGTTTGTTACTTATGAAAATTCTGTTGAATTGTTATTTCCAGCCCTAACGTTAACATTATACTGGGTTGAATTTAAAATGGTATATGACATGATCGACACAAGCGGTTAAAGACAGCATTGCGTCCTATTGTTATTGCATTGGATTATAGATGATTACCTGACGACCGCAACACTTTCTGTCAAGTCTAAAAGAGCTTATTGATGTGCAATTGTTCAGAGTTGACATGACTCACATGTCGATTGATCATCGATTCTCTGCATTCACAATAACCACTTCGCGCATACCAAATAACTTCTGTGTGGCCTAGAGGGTGCATGCCACTAAATCCGCGTGTGAAGCGGTTTCCGGTAAAAGTTTATCACGACTATAGTCCCAACTTTGCATAAAAAATGTGCAAAATCGGTACAATATTAACAATTTTAGTGTTGCAAATCGTGTTTTGCTAGAACTTGTGAATGTGATCTCTACTAATTTGAACAGAAAACGCGAAAATTTGAGTGATGTTTACGATGATGAGCGCATGAACACACGAGGTCAAAACGCGGTTAGCAGTCGGACGTAAACAAGGGAAAATCGGGTCTTTTTATATAGCGCTATTTTTCTCAAAAAGTAGACCTAAAATATGGTGTCATTTTCAGATATGTTATGCAGAATTTTGTTCTGATTAAGATGATATCAAATATATATTTCAAAGTAAGGCCTAACTTCGACTTATAGCCTAAAACGTGACCCCGATTTTGCACGTAAAGTCTATGGAAAGCTATTTTGTGGCATGTACCCTAGATATGTATGAATGAGCCGACTGTCGCACAGAATATCCTTTACCAGACCGGGTTGGGCAGGGGATTTTTAATTAATAATGTTTTTGATAAAAAATGAAAATGGCAAGAAGAAATAGAAGAATAAATTCCAACAAAAAACAAACAGAACAACAACAAACCTTGATATTAAAACGAAAAAAAAACAGAAAAAAAGAAAAGAGAAACTTGACTTGATAGACTAAATTGGAAACTATGATGAACTTCAGGCCTACCTAAATACCTGCATATTTAAAAGAAAAATTATACAGATATTAAAACAAATCAAATAAATATAAAAGGGGAACCTGGGGAAATCTCAGTACGGTTCATCATAGTAACTAAATAGGCATAGGCCCTAATGCTCAAATTATTTTATAGAAATAATCTATGAAGAATTGAAGATGTCCTGAATTATAAGCTTAAAACAAGCTTTCAAACATAACAAAAATATAACATAAATAAACAAACAACTATGATTAAAAGTTTTCTCACTAGTGTGAAAACAAATCTTTCTGGACCAAAAATTTAAAAGTAGGCATGCATGTAAACCACCAACATTTTCTGAGAAGGAGCTTCCCCGTTCCCCACTTTAGGATCTATTCGTATACTGTTCATTTGCTGCCCAAAAACTAAATTAGAAGTTAGAACTTATAGAAAAAAGTCAGAGAATGTTAATTGTTAACCATGCATGTTAACTTGTTGAACTTATGATTAAAATCTTAATCTTATATAGGCATCTACAAGTTACAGATAAAAACCTTTTTTATAATATTTTATAATAATTAATACAACACTTATTGATACTACTGGAATATACCATGCATGCAGGAATTCGTTCATATTGACAAAATTATCATTAAAAAAATCATTAAATCACTCATATCTTAAAAACTAGTCCATGTTTTTCAAAAATTCGAACTTGTGTTTTTGAATTGTGGTCTTCTCGAATTACAAGTAGAGTTTCATAACGAAAATCAAAGCATAAATGTTTCAAATTTCCTGATAAAGTTGAAGAAAAAACAAATCAAGTCTATTTTGGCAATATGAAAAGTGGCCAATCAGATGCTGTGTAAATTGTCCAATCAATGGAGAGCGGGGTACTTGAGAAGAGGACTCTATTGTGTTCCTGGATCCTTCTTACTTGGTATAAAAGACAGGATGTTCTTCAAAGAAACTTGATGTTATCATCTGTGCATTATCACTTATAGCTTCTGTTGGATATATATATTATATTGGAATTAATTAATACACGTTGCCGACTTGGAACTGCCTATTTAGACCACCCTTTTTGCCTTGTGATTTTACTGGATTTATATATTTTGGAATAACACGTTGCCGACTTGGAACTGCCTATTTAGACCACCCTTTTTGCCTTGTGATTTTACTGGATATATATATTGGAATAACACGTTGCTGACTTGGAACTGCATTACCACCCTCTTGTGATTTTACTGGATTGATATATTTTGGAATACACTTAGTATAACTCCACTGCCGTGCACACGCTATCGCTGAACTTCCGAAATGGCTAGTAATACCAAGTTCAAATGTCCACATTGTGACCTCGAGATGCATCGTAGCAGTCGGTCGAAACACATGAAAACCCGGCACCCAGAATCTGCCACCACACCGCCGATTGCATGCGCTGAGGATAATTGTGAGATGTCTTTTTGGAGGGTGATACATCTGAGAAGCCACCTACGCGAAGTACATGGTTTCCATATTGATGAAGAAGTTTTGAACTTTAAAGACATGAAAGACTTTATGCGCTGGAAGGAAGACTATGAAAAATCAACTACTTCAAAATTTGTGAAAGGTCGCGGCGCCATAATAACATAATAACAAATAATAACGACCTCCCTCACCGATTTTAGTCCGGACGATATACATGTTATATTTTTTTTAAATAATATCTTAATATATCATGATAATGCTACTTTTACACCCTTTACATCTATAATAAAAAATGTGTTAAAATAATAAAGAAATTAAATCAAATATATATTACTGTCTACGACTCGCTCTCCCCCT
Organism: Amphiura filiformis; assembly: GCF_039555335.1. Lineage (NCBI taxonomy): Eukaryota > Metazoa > Echinodermata > Ophiuroidea > Amphilepidida > Amphiuridae > Amphiura > Amphiura filiformis. The sequence goes on from NW_027306058.1 coordinate 1,292,950, forward strand.
CCCTATCTCTGTCTCTATAATTAATTATATATATTTAAAATTCATAGACCAGACCTTCCAGAATAAGTACCGGTAGTCGTTTCATGCCAAGAAGGCAATCGTCAGACGACACGAGTAAACAAAAAAGTTGTTATATATCAATTTATTTGAATTTTTATATATCAATTTATAAATAAATAGATAAAGATAGTTTAAATAGAGTATAGTGTTGTTAAATAAATAGATGAATAAATGAATATTAGGCCAATTACAATTGATCCTTAGTTTCCTGTTTCCCTCGCGCGTCCAAAATCAAGAATGGAAAAATATTTAATTATTTTATTTTTATTTAGGTATTTTCATCTTTTAATTGACTTTTTAATTACTTCTATTTGCTAATATCTGTTTTTGATCATCTCAACTTTGATTAATATGAATATAAAACAAGAACATTTTAGGGTCCCCTACTAATATTAATGTAAAAAATCAATTATAAAGGTAAAATAATTAAATCCGTAGTCTTAGTCAAAATGGCACGGTCACATTTTCAAAATAAAGAAAGTAATAGATAATTAATAATTAATAGATAATGATTAATAATTAAAAGTCACCTCGTCCTTTATTTTCAAACTTGAAACAGGAAACTAATAAGAATTAATTGTGAAGGGCTTTAACCGGGGGATTTAAATAAGTAAATCGGAATACAAATAATAAATAATAGAAAAATAGACATAAAAAGATAAATAAATACATAACAATCTAATTTGCATTTAATGTTTTATTTATTATATTTCAATTTAAACTTATGACACCCACTGTGCCCACACATCCCGGTCCCGGGATATAAACAAACAAAAAATAAATAAATACATAAATAAATAAAATAAGAAAATAAATTAGTAAAATAATAAATAAATAGGAATAAATAAATAAGCCTAGGCCCCTACAATACATAGCCTAGGAATAAATACATATATTTATAAAAAGTAATAAATTAGTAAAATAATAAATAAATGTAAAACAATAAATAAATTAAAGGAGTATTTTGTGATCCTAGCATCCTCTTTTTATGACATTTTTCAGCAGATATCCACGAAAAAAGCTTATTTCCAAAATTTCAGTTGATTCCGATTTTGCGTTTGCGAGTTATGCATGATTATGTGTATTACACTGCTCCATAGACAATGTGTTGTAATTTCGTTCTGGTGCACCAGAACGAAATTCAAATTTAGCGATATTTTTGCTAAACGAATTAATCTGCAAGAAATATTTGGTACATAAACATTATGTAGCCAGAGGTATCCAGTGGTGTAAAAATCTCAACTTTTTTGGGAAAAGTGGGGGATGAGGCTGTGGATCACGAAATGCCCCTTTAAATGAATGAAAAATTATATTTATAATTATATCAGGATAATCATAAGCTTACAAATAACAAAGTAATAAGTATAACAAGTGAATAAAGAATATAAACAATTTTATTAATAGCCGTGACCCTTGTCAGGTCACGTCTTCGGCCGCAATGCTGTGCACTTTATATCCGGGTATCGATTATAACGGTGTTGCTCTGAATGCTTGAACCATTAACAATCGGGATACAATATAGGTATCCCAGGTGAATGATGAGATCAGAGCAGATCAAAAAGTGCGGGACAGAGAAGTGAGTAGGTATTCATTATTTATTCATTATTAACCATATGCCATGCTCCTACTACAAAGAAAATCCCTGAAAATCAACAGAAAGAGATTTATGATATATTTTAAAACGACAATTATTAATTGGTATGTTAAAGTTTGTTAGAAATCAATGTTTTATTCAAAATAATGAAATATTTGGCCAGCAATTGGGTTTTGAGCGGAGTAGGGTGCCGGGAAACAAGGAATCGACTTTCATTAGCCTAGGCTTATAGGGGAAAGGACTACAACTACTGCACTGGAAATTTTATTTCAGCACAGACAACAGAATGAGTTACTGTCAAAAATGAGGGAAAACCAGTATTTGATCAATAAATACAATAACTACTTGCCTTGAGTGGCTGAATTTTCAGTGCAGTAGTTGTAGTCCTTGCCCCTATAATATACAAATCTTACTTGTCACAAGTTGTCAGTGTCACCAATGTGCTATAATTTTTGAGAAAAATGCAAAAATAGGCACAAAATTGGCCAGGGGTGTAGTACCCCCTTAACAGAATTATACCGTACTTGAGATAATCCTGTAAGTAATCCTGTCGCATCTATTCATAGTCCTTTATTCTCAAGTAATTAGACATTCACTTGAAATATTTTGTGATGGTATGTGTGTAGCCGCCCACAGTTTACCGATTTGCACTCCAGAATTGGAAATATTTCAAATGTTTCTAGATACAGAATTGATAATTTGTTGAAAAAGTATGAAACGTGTGTGTTAAGGACCTGCTGCTTGGATGGGATTCCACAATTGGATAATGCAAGAAAGAAATCGAGTGTTGTAAAATTTCCCTCAAAATCCGAAGAAAAAAAAGTGATGATTGATGATTTTTTATGTATTTTCCTGTGAACCTATAAAGATAATCATTCTGATAATTGAAAATCTTCACTATCATAATTCATAAATAATAGAGGCTGAACATGAGTGTTAAACAAGCGGCGAAATTTGTAATTTGCCATGGAACTTCAGTCGTATTGATAATTTTATCTGAAATCTGACTGGATGACAGGGCCTGCATGTTAACTTCAAATGGGCGGTCTCACACATATTTCATTTAAGGATGTCCTCTTTCTTACATCTTCTCTGGGCAAACATAAAATGGTTCAGCTGCATGGTCTGTCAATTTTAGCTTCCTGAAAACATTAGTTGTACCCTGGGCCTCAAGGAAGAACAGATGATTAATTGTGTTTTCAACTGATTGTGTGTCCCAGGTTAAAGAAGAAATAAAACAAACAAACATACATAACTTATCAAACAACAATAACATACAAAACCACACAAACTCACATTACTAACTTCAACTGCACTACATGTACCATCATGACCATGACTTAATACTAACAAAATAAAATAGAAATACCAGTACTCCAGTATAGTGGCCGTTTCATGTAATCCTAGGTACTGCTGAGAACCCAAAAACACTGCACTACCATCATCGATCATGACCATGACTTACTAGCAAAATAAAATAGAAATACCAGTACTCCAGTATAGTGGCAGTTTCATATAATCCTAGATACTGCTGAGAACCCAAATTTCATATTATAATTATGTTGGATACGTATACATACGTTCCAAAAACAAGAATAATCACAGGTGTGCACATGAGATCGTGATCAAGAAATCTAGATGCTCATGACGATGGATGAGGATACAGCTTGTTTGTAAATATTGAGCACATTTGAGGATGTAAAATGACCAGATTTGTGACCGTTATCATCGCCATGTTTTGAATTCTTCCAGAGGCTGTTAATGTGACGTCAGCATCGAGTTCAGGGTGCCCCACTGCCCCGGCTTTGTAAATGGTACTGCATTCATAGCCTTACTTGTTCCTTCCTCACCATAGGCTAGACACCATGTAAAGCAATGGAAATTCGGAAGTAAACAACGCTGATATCACGACGGGTATGGCACCCGAAAAAGATTTACAAGTCATCAAAATTATGGTTTAAGATCAGGGTTGGCGCGATTTAAATCATGATTTAAATCACGATTTAAATCAAATGATTTTTTTTTTAAATCACTGATTTAAATCAAATTTTTCAGTTTTTACCAGTTTTGATAAATTTAAGTTAATTTCTTTCTTGAATTGACTGTTTTACTTCATTCGTAATGCTTCTACACCTTTTGGATATAATTAAATACCTCTATGATGTCATTTTATCTATTGCTAAAGAAATCATTTTCATTGACACGGTGAAGCATAGCCACTAAATGACACACCGGTTCATGACACATGGCCATATTTATTTTTAAACATGTGTTGCCCAAAGTGACAATTGTGATCTTACTGATCTACCGAAAAACAAAAGCAATAGTCTCTAGCCTTGAATGTGTAAGCCTCTCAGTGAATTGAAATTGCGCCGGTTGGCTGGTCATTGACCTGTAACTTTTTTTTCCGGGGCTAGTACATTTGTTGTAGCTTTTCCGACTAGTGGACAATTTTGTGTGTATTTCAATGGGAAGTGGGCGTATTGCATTTAAAAAAAACGCCAAATATTCAATTAGCCATAAACTCGGAAATGACAAGGAGATGAAATGAGACCTACATTATATACCATTTGAAATGTGTTAATTTGGCTCATACATTTATTGCAGTGATTTCAAATACAATCTGAGAGGGTGACCAACCAACCCATTTGTTTTGGCATGGAAAAAGGCCTAACAAAAAATTTGATTAATTTGCGTAACCTTTTTTTTTTGCAAAAAACAAAAATATATTTTAAACAAAAAAAAATTCAAAAAAAAAAAGAGTCAAAAGTTTATAGGCTTTTATCAAATGCAATTTACAGCTTTAAAAGTACAAAAAAAAATCCCTACCTACATGCCCTAATTTTTTTATGTTACGCAAACATTTTTTTAGGCCTAACCTTAGGCCTAATCAGAACCCCACTTCTGTGTCTACGTTCAAATAAGTGTTGTTCTGCTCTGCCACAAGGTGTAGATAACAATAGAATAAGGCATAGAATAACATTTTTAATGCAAAATGACAATTTTCAGACCCCCGACCCCCTGTCCTAATAAGTTTTTGGCGGCACCTTCTCATTTTTTGGCCGATGTCAGTGAAAAAGGTGTCAAAATGCTCAGGAGATCACCCTGCATCAAATAAGCTTGAGCCCTAAGGAATCTGACACATCATGGTTGTATAACCCAGTACTACCAGTGATAAGATATACCAAAATTTACACAATATCATTAAAGGCTAGAGTGAACTAACATTCTATACCGAACTTCTGCATCAATCCACACTGAGTATTTGATCTTATTTGGTACGTATGTAATCGTTCAATTCCTTGTTGAATACCTCAGAAAATGAATTCCATGCTGAATTAACATCTATATTGCACAATAGGCCTACACTTCACTAAAATCAGTATTTTGCAGCTCACAACATATGTCATTAAAATTAGCTGCTTTCAAATTGTATACAAATCAAGGTCTTTGTTTGAGACGCTCAACTCTCTCAACATAGACAGGGGCAGAGCCACAGGTGACAATTTCCCCCCTAAAGAAGAAGAACAAAAAAATTAGAAAGAGAAAAAAGAGGAAAGAAACGGAATTGGTTCAAATTCAGGGATTAAATTGTTACATTGTGATGATTTTATGGGTTCTATACCTATTATTCATTTAAAAAGCGACAGCTTCCGAGGGCTTCACCCCCACCAAGCCCCTGGACCCCTGCCAGGGGCCAGCCCACTCAATCCCCCTTTTATGCTTTACCCCCCCCCCCCCTAATATTCTGGCACCGCACCTGACCACAAGAGTAATTTTGACATTGCACCTCCCTTTTAAAGGGATTTTTATTTGGTGCTTCAAACTTTAAGGGCAATAACATTCATGATGATTCAACATCCATTCAGCCTGGATTATGTATGATCGGGAATTTTTTGAGTTTCATTTTTCACAAATTTTCAGGGTCTTTTAAATTTTACCCCCTTTGAATAGTTTGTGAGTTTTTATTATTGTTTATTCAACAATTCTTCATTTGCACTGCATTTTTTAAAATAAAAAACAGTGCTGCATTTAATTTCGGCTTAATTCTTATGAATCAGTGAAATAAAAAATGCCACAAATTTTGTGAATTGCACAATATACTATGACCCCTACATCTTGGGAATAGAATGACTGTATAAATCAAAATTTTTGTTGGAAGATATTTTTAACAATTTGAAGCAAAAGTAATATTTAGCGATTTGCTAATTTCACGGTAGCTCAATCCTGCCGCATATCTGCAATGCATTATTGGAACATATTTTGTTTGTGTTTAATTTCACGGTTGTGGCTGGAGTCACATATTTATCAAAAATAAAACCCTCTGGATAAAATGATGACTTGATACTTTATATGAATCATCTACAGAAAAAAGCCCCTTATCCTATGTGTATGTCAAGGAATTCAAGCCGGCCTTTTGATTTTCAAGCCGGCCTTGTGATTTTCAGGAAACTTTCCTGAAACTTTTTACGAAAAGTCTCTGTTTTTTCTCAGTCAGTTGACAGGCGGTTAGGGGGAAATTTGCATAAAAGTGACGCTTCCTGTTGCTTTTAGCCCCTAAAAATCAGATTTTTGACAGGAATATTTGGACTATATTTTGTCCACATGTGAATTGGAAATAATACGAGTGATATTATCTAGCTTATGACAACACAGCTTCTGTGGTGATGAGTGAGGCCCACCATCGGCTGTCAACATGTTCAGGCGACGTAGCAGAACTTTCACGCCTTCCTCTATTAATCGTAGTTTGCCGAATCTGACGGAAAAATTGTCCCTGAAGCACTGGTGAATATGTAGCATGTCTTGTTCTTGAGTTTTGAACAATCGTATAGCCTATCTTGTTGATGTAATTTTTTTTTCAAAGTCATATTCAAGGAGAATTTTTAATGTGCCTGTTTTCTGCGGCTATAAAATCTATTTGTGGCTCACCATAATTTGATAGATTAAGTTTTGTCATGACTGCGGGAACAGTGTAGGGTGTGTGCCAAATTTCAGCATTTGATTTACCTTGGTTCGTGGTTCAATGTAATATAATTGCAAAGCATAATTGGAAGCTTATCTTATTTAATGAACAGCAGCCATACGTGTAATTAATGGTTTTCCTTTCAAATTATTATTTTATATTATTTTGTGGTTACCATGTACAAAAAGGCAGGGATGCCACAATTTAAACAATTAATTGATTTAAATCATGATTTAAATCACAGTTTTAAAAATCAGGTGATTTTTTTTTAAATCACTGATTTGAATCAGTGATTTTTACCATTTTTGATCAATTTAATTTCTTTCTTAAAATTGACTGTTTTACTTCATTCCTAATGCATCCGCTGGATACAATTTACTTCTTTGATGTCATTTTTATCTAAATTGCCAAAAATTCATCTTCCAGGGTGCAAAATTCAACAGGTTTTTTTCCCCATGATTTTAACAAATGTTTTATTTGAAATTTTCATATGTAAAAAAAAATGTTTTGATTTATGCCTTGTTCATAGAATTGTGCATAATGTCCAGTATTCCACTGGTTTCTTTTGACTTTATCAAGGGGTATAACAGTTCAAGGAATAACAAACCCTGCAAAAAGCCTTGAATTTCCGAGGAGGGGGTGATTATGTAAATTGTTGTCATCCTGTGACAAGAGCGTACATAACTGCATACATCACATATTTTCTGTGTTAAACACGGTTGTCTCTGATTGGCTGCTGTGGCGATCTGCTATTGTTGAGTCGCTAAATTACACATTGTACATTACATGTGTAATATGGTCAGACGGTCAGACCCCCCCATCCTTTATTTTTACTCCACCCTTTTTATCCAGGCACCCTTTATACTGAAAATCGTCATACTGTACCTTTTTACAATATAATCATCCTCATACAAACAGGTTTTAACATATATCATACAAATATACATCTGCTTCATAGTATTTTTTATTTAAAAGAACCATTAACATCAAAACTGTGTATCATGGAACTCAACCAATCCAAAGCCATACAAGTTTTGCTCAAATAAAACTATTTCATTTGTGAAATACTGAATACTATATACTGAAACCCTTTTAATTAAAAAAATACAATTCCCACACCTATAATTACCTAATTTCAAAAAGGCACCCTTATTAAATTTTGGGCTGCATGCTATGATCAAATGTTGGTTTTCTTCAATTTCCATTTGAAAATCAGCAACTTATCAGTATGGTCAGGTCTTATAGAGGTTCTTTTATAGAATAAACATGATAAATGTTTGTCTATATAGAACAGGGTTGTTGCTAGAGAATTTTTAGTGCCAAGTGGTATTTTAGGGAATTTTTTTGTGAAATTGACACTTTTATTGAAAAGTAAATTTAGCCGAATTATATGTGATTTTGCAATTTTTGAGTCCTGAGTACTGGGCGCTGCTGCCTGCCAATGCCCGCTGTACTTATGTAGCTACATCCCTGATATAGAAATTGTAATTTTATTTATATCAATTGATACAAACTATTAGACTTCTGCTTCAATTCACAAAATGGATTCTGTAGCCAAAGTTGTCAGCTTGGCTACATTGGCTGTTTGTTCAATGCAGCATGGTTGTAGTATTTTTCCAACACATGTGACACAATTTTAAAAAAGCAAAAAACAAATAAAAAATAAAAATAAAAATAATAATAATAAAAAAGAAGCCCCAACCTGTGCACTGTGCAGAGACATAAACCCACAAGCCTCAGCACACATGACAGGAATGACCACAGTGGTCCAAGTCACACTTATAATAAACCATGTAGCATCATTCAGGAATGCAGCTACATTGTATGTACAGGCGCAAAACCTTATTCAGTCTACATATGACCATCGCAACCAGGATCAGCTCACTGAGTTTCGCATGGTAAACTGGGATAATTAGCAGTTCATATCCACAGGAATTTCAAACTAGCTTACTAGCGAGAACAGAAAATGACACTACGTCACGGACGAGAGTCTGTGACCTTAGCGATATCAGCTATACGGCACACAGTGTTGTTTCGGGATATCGTTCCAGAATGTGCAAATGTATATATTGGCTTGCTAATTGTGCTAATTATTCACATTTATGCTGAGAATGTTCTCATTTTCTCACATAGATGCATAAAGGGGATGATATTTGAAATTGTATGTAAAAGTTTAAAGACAATCTAAACCCATCCCAAAAAGAAAGTATCCAGTTTGATTTTGGTCAAAGATGGGGTCTTAAATAAATCAAGCCTCTACCAAATTTATGTTGCAGATAAATTTAATCCGCACAGTTTGATACCTCATTTGTCCAAATCGATGCAGAATTGATGACACACAATGACCTATTAAATGCACAGGTACCCAGGATTTTAAAGTTGCAGTAAGTAATTCCTATTGATGTGGTTTTCCTGCTTTAGATAAAGGTACACAACAGAGATGGACTAAGACTGTTTGACTTCGCTTCATGTGTTTTATTGAATACCTGTACTCTTTTACTCCTTCCTCAATGCTTTACCCTTCACTCTTCACAGTCAATCTGGTATGTCCTCCTGCTACGTACATCAATGACTGCCAGACATCTGCGGCACATGGTCTCAGTGAGACCTCTAGATCTGATGCGCCCTTGAATATTGAGTAGTAGGACCAAATCAATAGGAATTACTGCAACTGTTAAAATTGAGGTGATTGCATTCAAAAGGTCATTGTGTCACCAATTCTGCATCGATATGGACAAATGAGGTATCAAACTGTGCGGAATAAATTTATCTGAAACATACTTTTGATAGGTCTTGATTTAACACCCCTTCTTTGACTTATGAACCAAAATTAAACTGGATACTTTCTTTTTGGGATGGGTTTATATCCTAAATCAACAGAAAATAATACTTGTACAGTTGTGCTGAATCAAATCTTCTTTTGCCACATTTACTAAATGTCTACATTTTGTTTTGTATTTGTGTGTATTCAGGGCTCAACATGCGGCAGACATTCGTAGACAAGTTTCAAATCATTATTCCAGCGGACATGGGGGGAGGGAGTTGTCAAGAGGAAGCAGCATCAGCAGTGGATCACTGGGTCCTGGCTCGGTAAGTTGGTGGTAATGGGTTAGTCCCAGTTGAATTCCATACCCCCTATGGAAGACATGACCTACATAGACAAGTTTCAAATCATTATTCCAGCGGATATGGGAAGAGGGAGTTATCAAGAGGAAGCAGCATCAGTTGTGGATCACTGGGCCCTGGCTTGCTATTATGGTAATGGATTAGTCCAGATGAAATCCATACCCCCTATGGAAGACATGACCTTAATCTTCCTCATAAAGAGTGTAAATTTGAAATGGCTATGTATGGATTTCATCTGAATACTGCAGACTACTACAGACCATTTGTAACCAGTCAATGTCTCAGCACCACCCGATGATAAGGGCCGATTGTTCATACTGCATAGTTTTTCGGTCTTTCACGTAAATACAAAGCACTGGCATGATTGCCAGACACAACACAATGGAACAACGGGCCCTCATGAATATGCGAGAATTAACAGCATACAAAACATAGGATTTTAACTGGTTGTGAATGGTCTGTAGTAAGTAGTCTGTGCACCCACCACCCTCAGCCTTTCTTTAATTCTCAAATCTTTTATCTTTTCATCTTTTCAGATTCCATTGTCAGATGTAATAGAGCCATTAGACTTTGAAGAATACATCAACCAAAACATAGGGCAGCTGAACAGAGATCCATTGAATCAACTATTAGAATTTCCGCATGATGATATTAATGTTGTGTCCATACCACGCCAGTTTAGGACTGTTAAACCATCGTTACCAGAGCCAGAGTAAGTGTTTTTTATACATAGGATCCACAACCTATAAGTTCCCCGGTCTAACATATTTTTTTAATAAATCGATTTTTGATTTTTTTTTCAAAATATAAAAATGTAATGTGTAGCTGTTATTAATTTCACACATCTGGACTGTTTTATAGCATCACACATCAGTAAATCATTAAGTAAAAAAAGAGGTCATTTTAAATATTGTACCTGAGTCTATAGAAGTCAACTTTCCTTTAAAACAACTACATAAATAGGCCAGGCTTACTGTATTTTTTGAGAGTTGACTCCAACAGACCAAGATCCTTCCCTTGTTCCAATGCAATCATTTAATTTTTTTTGTGGTTCTCATTACACTGGACAACAAATGAAAACTTATTATCTGTTACTGAGGAAAATCCATGTATTCTTGGCTAAATCGTTGATTTCAAATATGAAGTCAGAATTTAACCTAGCATGTCATACTTTCAAGTTAGTTTTTACTGAGAATGCTATGGTAAGACATTGTAACATATATCCGTCATCATGTTGGGGTTAAACCGTCCTTGATACACCATGCACATCACTTACATCACCCTCATTAGATGGAAAGAAATCAAGGTGAGAATGCAAGAAGTGCTTTTTTAGACTCATTTTAAGCAAATTTGCTGATAGGCCTTACATCTATCTTAAAATCCTTATGTGATGGACAAATTCTGACTTCAGATTCGAAACCAGCATGCTTGATTCAGTCTAGAACACATACTTTTACCCCAGTAGCAGAATTTTTGTTGGCCAGTGTTATTAGTTGAGATTTCAAGCACCATATGGCTCCTTTGTCACCTATACAAACTAGGCAAGGCAGAAGCCATAAAACATTTGTAGTCCAGACCACAACCTTTGAAAAATAAGCAGAACCTATGACAGGCAATTTATTACAAATGCCCTAGACCTGTATAAACACTTTATATTTTTGTCCAAATCTTGGACATAGAGGAGAATTGGTTTCACAGAGGAGTCAAGCCATCCACAACAAATGAAAAACAGAGCAGAGCGATGCAAACACAGCACAGTTGTTTGATGGCATATAAAACTGAGTCATTTTAAAGAAAAGTTGAACAATGATGGCGCTATTTATCTAAAACCTTAACTTTGTTTGCATCTTTACAAGAGGAAGACACTTGTAAAATGGTATTAGAACATCCGCAAACAGACTAACAAATGACAAGGGAATTTTCAAAAAACTTTTTATCGTGAAATATTAGGTATAATTCATATTAATCGGCTGATTTAAATTAAAAATATATGTAAATAGCGCCCTCAATTTGCACAAAAATGTACAGTTTATAGGATTAAATTTACCATAAAAAAGCAGAAAAAGATGAATAATTTGATATAGAAACACATATATCTATGTTAAAATTTGCTGCAAAATATATGCGCATATACAATTTATTAGTGTGATAGCTTGGAATTATTCAGGTCTAGAATTGAACATTATAATAATGTTTTGTTCAACAAATTAATAAATGATCACATCAAACAGCCGTGACAGAGACAAGGGGGCCACCAACTTTCACTAACCTACGACTCGCTCACCCATTCATCTGACCGGTGAGGTCAACACCCGTTGCTACTTCCAGTCAGATGGCCAAGTTTCCCGATACCACCAAACCCAACATCAGTCGGCATTGAAGATCATTGGATGCTGGTGTCGCAGGTCACCAACCTGTATGAACTTTGTTTATAAATTCATTTTTTCTCATTACCAATTCTCAATTATTTTGTCACACAGAGCTGAGAATAACATCCAGGTTCGTGATTGTTTACATGCGTACACATGTGATTGGAGCATAGTGGAAAGGAAATACCTACCAAGCGTAACTCGACATGAGGCTACTCAGCTTAAAGAGAAACAAAATGAGATATCGGGACAGCCCCAGATGTATGAGGTCGATGAACTTGATGATGAAGATGAAGTAAGTACATGGAATGGGGGTATGCACACCTCCGAACGTGGACGGTGGACATCCTCATTTACATGGATTTAACCAGGACATTGCAAATAACTTAAAATGCATTTAAAACGGGGCTACGTTTAGGGGGTTCACAACAGGCCGCAGTTGGATAGTAAGTGGGTGTGTGTGTGTGAGTGAGGTCCATCCTCGGTTAGTATAGTTTTAGTCATTGTGATGCCAACGCCGCCATCTTGTGGGTATGGAGTGCCTTGTTGCTAAGGTCACCGCGTTGACACATGACGCGACTTCCGCATAAACAGGGGCGTAATGTCTAACGCATGACATGCAGAACGACAGTACCCACAAGATGGCGGATCCCGCGGCAAAGGCTGACGGCCTCTATTAAATCATGCAGAATGATCAGTCCTCGGTTGCAGGTATTTACAAACAAGGGTGTGTTTGGGGGGTTGAGGATTTGAGGCTGAGATTCTGAAAATTGATCCCAAAAGTATACCAAAGTTGACAAGGAAGAGTCTCCAAAATGGGCTATTACATTTAAAATCCACACTACCTCAGTGGAAGATTTAGCTAAAGTCTGCCACAGAGGGAGTATCAATTTTGAATAGAATAGACAATTGGGAAATTTCCATTTCAAATATGCACTCCAGTTGTGGAAGATATAGGTCGAGCCATAATACAGGGGGAGTATGGGTTTCAAATTGATTACCTCTGACCAACTACATTTGAAAATATACTCCCCTGTGGAAGATATTTCCAAAATCTTCCACAGGGGTAGTGTGGATTTCAACTGGAATAGTCAGATATAATAATGGTCTGAAATTTGAAGCAATTTCTATTTAAAGTAAAGCTAAATTTGCCAAAATGATGCAAATTTGTAAATATTTTGCTTTAAAAAATGAGCATGCCTTATGTCTTCGTTATCTATCTTTCTACTAAGAGCTCACCTGGGAGCCATATAATTAGAGAATAAACGATCGGAATTTTTATTGTTTTTACTATCCTCTACCTATGATAGATGACAGGCAGGTCCAATATTTTTTTATCGTAATGGATACAGGCGCATTTATTCTCATTCTTAGTTAAATATTATTTTAATAACTGTAAACTATTTTTTAAAAGCAAAAACTAAGTTACCGTCATAAAAACTCCCCTTATTATAAAATGAATGAAACTTGTTTACTACTTCATGTATTCTGTTGCACGTACTGCTAGCGTGTGTGCGTATTCCGCACTAGTATACACATACAATGTGATGCATATGCGTACCTCTACAAGCATGTTACACATTTTCAACACTCACGATGAAGTGGTGTCTTCTACGGCCTGATAGACGGCACCCGAAATCATGCGATTGTCCAATCAGATTAATTATGTGTCTACGAACTAGACCACTCCCATTGACTAAGAAGGTTCTTATAGTATTAGAACTCAGACTGAACATACATGTAGCTGGTTATCATTTGCAAAAATGACAAGTGGTCGGTGTCAATCATTTTGACATAGTTTGTATAGCTTTACCTACTGCTGCAAGCCGCTGACAGTTCCCGTATTATTTTTTCCCTGATTGTACCTCTACCTTTACAGTTCACTCTTGGAGATGCTGTTATCCTTTGCAAGTGGTCGGTTCCAATAATTTTGATATAGTTTGTATAGCTTTACCTACTCCTGCAAGCCTCTGACAGTTCCCATATTATTTTTTCCCTGATTGTACCTCAACCTTTACAGTTCACTCTGGGAGATGCTGACAGCTTTAAGCGCTCCTCCATCAGGATGTCGGACGGCACGCCTCGTAGCAGCTTGGCTTCAAGCATCTTTGACCTCAAGAATAGTGAAATGGATGAATTGCTGCCAAACCTACTGGAACACATCCCCATTGAGAAACAGGATGATATCAATGCTGAGACCAGGAGGAACACCAGGAACCATCATATATTCAGTCTCTATCCACCACTGGATGATGTAAGTGTAAAGCATGGATAAAAGAGATAATAGACAAACTCCAAAATCACCCAATAATGAGGGCCGATTGTTACGTGAAATGCGACAGGCAAAACTGCTACGCACTTACCGTATATTTTTACGATCTTTCACGTAAACGTAAAAACATGCAAAGCTCTATTGTGTATATGTGATGGCACACAGCACTGGCATGATTTTTAGACACGGCACAATCAAACGATTGGCCCTCATGAATATGCGAGAATTCACAGCATACAATGCACTTGTACTTGGACTTTTAATAAATAGTTTGTAATAGTCTGTGGTAAAAAGACTAAAAGATAATAATTTGAGTTCTGGCGACAAGCTGAGAGTAGAATTGGGATTGAAAGAGGCAGGTTGGAATTGAAACTGTCTCTGCCATGTTTGGATGTCGCTCATATAATAGAGGGCAAAATAGTTTACCTACGATACTATGTTGCTACATGTCTAGTAAAGTTATGTGTAAATTATTAAGGTCGTCTTCAGATTTCGTTATACTTTCAACTGTTGTTTAGCATTGAAAATCGAAGGTTGAATATGACTTGCATGTACACGTCTACCGCAATTACAAAACATTTAATGGATCATGCATGCGTTTAACGGTACATGCGTTTAATGTTCCCGTCCCTAAAACAAACAGATTCTGAGTTTAATCGGCAGGTGATGTGAAACGCAGACTAGGGTCTTTAATTCCGACTTTCATTATACTTGAGAGGAAAACTTGCTAACTTTGATAGTATGTGGAATATTTTTGTAACCCTAATATATTTTTGATTTGACCAGGTTGATGCTATTGAGAGGCGCTCCGTAGCCAACATACCACAAGACCACTTTGGGTACAGGTTGATGATCAAATGTCTAACACTCAAGTAAGTTCCATGTGTTTTTGTTTAACCACCTGAGCACTACCTGCCGATCTAATATTACCTCTGATTGGTCAATTACTTGATATCTTCATTTTAATCACCAATCAGAATGGAGCTTTGCAAATAATTCACCCCGTTTGTTTTGTGTGGTGAAATTATTTTAACAATGTTGCTGATTGTTGGTCCAATTGATGATGAAAACTTTGTTTTGACCAATAGGCAAGTAGTTCTCACGGCAGCAGAATAAAGATATTTACAGTTATGAAGCAGATTTGGATGCACAGTCCAGATGACATCACAGGCTATTGTCTCATTATACATCGAGACAACCTGTGCTGTAGTTGTGACAAAATCGGAGATTTTGAATAAAACGTATATTAAACGATGTTTAATTATTACAATGGAAATATTAGTCGAACGCGTATGTATTGTTCATAACACAGTACATACATGGTGTGCAGGATGGTCACACACATCAAAAGAACCGACCGACTCACGTTCGACGGAGTGGCTCACATTGGCGACATGCGCTGGTGTTACCTCATCTGTTTGGGCCAAAACTAAAAGAGGACATATCTGAAAGTGAAAACGTAACATTTTGTGAACAAAAATACAATTGTATTTCTTATGGAAATGTTACAAAATGGCTTTAAAATGGGAGTGTCTATAAAGTTATAGAATAGTCAACAGGGGGCGCTTATAAGGGGCGGGTACTTATAAAGTTACATAATATGATAAGTCTGAATCTTTGTTGGAAATTAGCTGACTCTACGTTGTGTGCATATATCATTTTATAGGTTGGAGCTAGAGGTAGAACCAATATTTGCATCAATGGCACTTTATGATGTACGAGAAAAGAAAAAGGTAAATATCACAAGTTCCTCATTGTTTTTTTCTGTTAGTGTTAGCCCTTTGTGTGTTGCTGGCTGTTGGTACGTATTTCAAGCATGAACTTGGCAAAAGACACAGAATAATAGTACAAAGAATTCCTAAAGGAACACTCTGGAAATCACAACATTATGCCTTTTATGTTAGAAAGTTTATTATCAAGCACGAATCGCATGGTTTTAATTGAAACAAGCTCATATTGACCATAAAAACAAATTAATACAGCTGTCTCTCAACATGCTATTCAAAATTCCCGGGCGCCAAAATTGTCCAGTGCAATGACGTCCCAGTAATACAATAATAAAAGCTGACAACAATTGAGCACAAATAGCCATGACGTCATTGTACTAGACGTGGGAATTTTGAATATCGCGTGTTGAGAGCCTGGTGTTTTTATTCGTTTTTATGGTCAATATAAATTTGTTTTAAATAAAACCATGTGATTCGTGCTTGATAATTATTTTTCTAACATTATAAGGTTTGCCGGAGACATCCTTTTGCAGCACCTCAACCCTCAGGTCGATGATCATTTTAGTGCGGTACTAGACCCACAAGGTTGCATACTTTACAGAATGTCGTCTAATCATGGTGGAAGTAGCAGGCGTTAAAGATCTAAGAAATAGATAGAAATTTTTTCACTTAAAGATGAAGCCCCACTTTTGGTCTATAAGTTCCAAAGGAAATTAGTCAAGGTTATCATGTATTCATGTAAATTCTGTTCTGTCTGTCATCAAAGTAACAGGTGTAAGTCAGTTCTTCTGTGGAGAATTGACCAAGCGGGGCTTCCTGTTTTTTAAAGACCCATCAGCAATGATGCAAGGAATCCAACCTAGTATAACAGATTCCTGCAAAAAAAGAAGAAAAAGTTTGGCGTAGCACAGCGAAAGTAAAGCTCCTTTACCCCTTGCGGAGCAATGGATGGTTCCACTGTTCTGTTTGTTGTTCCGGGTCAGGTCGTTTGAGTGTGTTGCTTGCCAGTTTGTTGTGACGACATGGCGGGACCAATGAGGTCGCTGATCGTGAGAACTTTGGCGCGAGTTTGTGTTGTGATGTTCATTGATGATTGTCGATCAAGCAAGTTAACATCAAAAATCACAAAAATCGATTTTGATTTACTGCCTCGAGCAGGGTTTTCTTTAAGCATTTTGCTATAGGGATATTTTCAATTTTTTTGGACCCTTTCAATTGGGTGTTTCTATATTCAAATCTTGTGGTAAGATTTGAATGCGTACGTTTTCAAAGTTTTGTACACATTGGATTTGAAGGGGTCTACAAAGTGTGTGAACATGCAAATATGCATATTTTGTGCGTTAAAGTAAACCCTGGCCTCGAGATGGGCATACAGACTAAGTATAGTAAGTTGTTCCATCATACATTAATTTGCACAATTTTCAGATCTACTAATTTTTTTTTCTCTCGCTTTCATCATAGATCTCAGAGAATTTCTACTTTGACTTGAACACTGAGAACATCAAGAGCATGTTGAAGCCTCATCTAGGTTATCCAGATGTCTCATCGTTAGCCAGATCGGCGCTATTCTCCATCACTTACCCATCCAGTGATGTCTACATTGTCATCAAACTAGAGAAAGTCTTACAACAAGGAGATATTACTGAGTGTGCTGAACCGTACATGAAGGAGGGTGATAGTTCTAAGGTATGCACTGTTTTTTAATAACTCACTACTGTATAGGCCTGTAGGCAATGAACATTGTTCATGTGGAAAGATACATACTACACTTCAGACCTTCAATGGGCGCATCCAGATATTTTTGGCCCACCCCCTAAAGAAGACATGGGAAAATCTTAATCTTTTTTAAGATCTGACCTCGTAAACAATGAGGTCAGATCATATAGCCAGCAGTAGTGCATAGAGTATCATGCCTACGGATTTCATCACAGTCTTACCTTAGCACGCTGTAATGCATAGCGTTTGAGATGGTGTTAATCGATAGTCGATAACCGATAATCAATGATCAATCAGCTATGAATATTTAATTGGATTCTAAAAATAATGATCACGGACTCTCATGTTCAAATGCGTGTGTGTGGGTTTGGGGGTGTATACCCCCTAAGCATGTTGATGCTCGCAATTGCTGAGGATGACTTTTTACCCTAAAGAAGACATGGGAAAGCGCGAACTTATCGGGAATCCCATGTCTTCTTTAGGGTAGGTGCCGTTAATTTCTGGAATAGCCCAATACACCATAGAAATTGATTCAATTAGAACGACTACATACTTACAGGTGTAAGACACCAAGTTTATTGGAAACATTGATGCAGGAATGGATAGTTATAAATGTTATAATGAGTTTGCAGTAATGGTTTTCTTCTTAAGAAAAATGTTGTTGGCTAAATTTAGCTTTGAAATGAAATTTAGACACAGAAAAAGTAATAAAAAAACCATTAAAATTATAAACTAAAAACTGAAAAAAAAGGGCCGACCCTGATTTTGGCCAATTTTGGGTCGGCACAATTTTTTTTGGCCTTATGCCGATCCCACAGATTGAAATATTAATTCTCTGCACCATCAGGCTATTTCAGGTAAAATTCATATACCCCTATGGAAGATGTGACCTTAATCTCCCATGCAGGGGGTGTAGATTTCAAATGGAGTCATCCCTTCAGGTAACCCCATTTGAAATACACACTGGGGATTAAGGTCATGTCTTCCATAGGGGGTGTATGGATTTCAACTGGAATAGCCCTTTTGTGTCACTAAATTCAATTCAATCCAATTACAGATCAAAATTCAATTTGATGAAATGCAACTCGTGTTTTTTTTTCCCATTAGGTTTCAAATTTCAAGTTTCAGCGACTAAATAAATACAACACATATTAAATTTAGAAGATAGCCTTTATTTCTTCATCCTGGCAAGGTGTTACATAATGCGAGACACAAATAATGTTTGCAGAAACACAGAAATTAGATCAATGGCATAGATTTCATTTTGACATGGGGGATGGGGTTGGAAAAAAAATTCTTTTAAGTATAGTGAATCCAGCACCTTTTGTTGACAGAATAATTTTGCCATTTTGATGCTAAACTGATGAAATATGGTGCAAGAGTTGTATAAATTTGTGTGAAGCATGCCAAAATTTGGATTTTTTGGGCTAAAATGGCCAAATATGAGGTCAGAAACCCACATACAGGTGTCAACATTTGGGGTGTAGATGATTGTATGGATCATCCCCTGGCAAAATATTGGGGGGGGGGGGATTTATCTCCCATCCCCCCGGGATCTACGCCTATGAATTGGATGCATGTCATTCTATACCATTGACATAGGCCGACTTTTGAAATTTTAAAGTTGGTCTACCAATACAGTCATATTCACTTTCACATATTCACTTGGCTGATGGGTTATTATGTTCTGGCCTTGTGGTCATCATGTGTGCTGCTCCAGGAAAGTTAGAAACACAATCAGGACTTGGACATAGCGCTGCATCTATTGGAAGGGTAACATTTTGTTTGGAGCGGTAAATTTTATGATCCACTTGTCTGATTGGTGAGTGACAAAAAAGTTCAAGTTCCATACCTGAGTCTTAAATTTCTTTGAATTATCTCTATCTTTGATTACAGCATGTGGAGAAGGTTAAGGCTAATGCTAAGTACTGTTGCGATAGACTAGGTACCTATAGGATGCCTTTTGCTTGGACTGCTGTACATCTGATGCATATCATTAATGGTGCTAGTAGCCTGGACAGGAACAGCGATGGTGATTTAGGTGAGCAGACTGTACTTTCCGTAAATCCCATAATTCCTTGCGGTTAGACCCCAGATGTCGTCATTTGGCGTCACACCGACTTGCAATGCGCAGCAACGATGTTGGCTAAACAATGTGTGCATCGGCGTGATGTGAAACGACAACATCTGATGTCTGATTCAAGGAATTATGTGATTTACAAAAGTTCCTATAATATATTTCAAATGATGTTAGAGTATTGGACCCCCGGGCAGGGCACTCAAGTTTGGCTGTGGTAGAGGTGTGCCACTGAGAACTTGAAAGTGGACTCATCAATATACCAATTTTTCAAGAAATTTGGACCCATCGATATACAAAAAGTATACCAAATTAAAACTTTCCCAAATTGTTGGTAATTAAGAAAAAAATTTATAAACATTTTAAAAAAAATGACCCATCCAAATATACCAAATATACCAAAATTGGCCTAGAAAAAGGGGTCATTGATGTATTGTCCTCGTTATGTCGATTAAACATTATATCAGACATGCTTGTTTTGATAGCAATAAACAAGGTCTGCGGGCGACTGCTGGCGCAGACTGGTAGGGGTTCGTATGTGTTTACCGACAAATGAGGACACGCACATGACATTCCACATTTAAACCGTGGACCACGCTGCATAGGGGGACCATCCTCGGTTTCAGAGGTCTGCAAACGACCTCAATTGCAGGTATAATGCATTTGTGAATGTACCACCTGCGGTTGCTGTGTAAAATTAACATACACACATAAAATGATGAAAAACGTCCTCGGTATGTCAATTGAATGCGGATTCACACAGCTGCGTTTGCACAGTCCTTTACTATACTTTGTCCACGTTTGGAGGTGAACACATGTAGGGGTGTGGGGGTGTGCCGTCGAGCAATGATTAAAGGAAGAAATAGGAAAAGTGATCCCGCCCGGGAATTGAACCCAGGACCTCTGGTTTACGAGACCAGCGCCTTAACCACTTGGCCACGGGAGCTTCATGATTGGGTCGACTGGGAATTCAACCTATAAGTGGTCACTTAACCCTACCTCCTTGGTGCAAGCCATCCCAATGTGCCTCTGGCTTGACAAGCGTAAAATAGAACCGTCCTCACTGTAGAGGAACATAATATGAAAAACAGTGCCATTTTCCACAAAAATTGCATCATAGTTTGCTTATTCCCGTTGGCAAAAAAGCACTGTTTTTCATGTATTAAATAATTACTTATTGATCCTGTTTAATTGATATAGAGAAGCGCACCAGCAGCATGGAACTTGGCCGTAAGTCAAGCTCCAAAGAAGGTTCAAATTATGGGTCCTTACCGCGCAAGAACTTGGAAGTATCAGGGAGTGGTACCCTCAAACGGAATGGCTCTGAGAGGAGGAGTTTCTACAGAGTGGAAGAAGACATGTCTCATCTGCAGACGTTTCATCCAGTCACTATCACAGTGTCTAGTTTCTTTAAACAGGTAAGAAACTTCACCAATTAGCAGATAGGCGAGGTCTGCTTGTTTTCTTTAGACAAGGGACAGTCTTCAGTGAACGGCTCTTTTCAGAGCCATCAAACCTTTAAAATTAGCAGATAGGGGAGATCTGCTAGTTTTCTGTTGACAAGGAGCAGTCTTCAGTGAACGGAACCTTTCAGAGCCATCAGTAGGTAAGGGGCAGCCTACATGTCTCATTCTTAGGTACTTTGTCCTGAAGAAGTCAGAGCTTCTCCTGACGAAAGCTTGACAGTTCTAAACATTTTCAGACGGTGAACCCGCTAAAAACCCACTAATTGAAACTTTACCAAGATGGTACCCTTCAAAAAATTTCTTTGCTTGTCCGTGCACTCTCTGTGGAAGACGGTCGGCCTTAAATGCACAACTAAAGCGTATATACAATGTATATGCATTCACATATTCTGCATACCCCTGAAAAGTTCAGAGTTCAATGCGTACAAAATCTTGAAAACATTCTCTACTCCATCATTTCAATACATGTTATCAAACAATTCAGAAGCCAGGATGTCAAAAATTCCTCAAGAAAAAACAACAACAAAACTTCTGTAATTTTCAAAATTAGGGTCAGTATTTTTTGTTTTTGTACAGGGAGTGATCATGTTTTAAGAGCCTTGCTTTTGTGATCATCCTGCCATTGTATTAATTACTATTGTTGTTCTTCATTATATGTTTTTTGCTGAAATAAACTTGAAATTGAATAAATATTATGGGGGCACACACATAGGAATTTTTTTATTGTTTAACAATATGGTTTCTCACCTTTTTGTGTTGAAATAAATAACCAGTCCACTATGGACCGATTGGTGAATTCACAGATATGCTCACAGATTGGTGAATTCACCAACAGGCTCCTGAATATCTTTCAAGCATGCTCCAGATACAGACTGACCGCAAGCCGTTATGTTCCTCCTCTGCACCACTATTATTCGAACCCAGAACTCACCACCGAACATTTGCAGACCGTGCTTTTACATGCTACGCACCTCGTCAATGGAACCGGCTTCCGAAACATATCAGAAATGCAAACTCTCTTCTCATTTTCAAAAGACTCTTGAAATGCCATTTGTTTAATGTTGCCTATGGACTGTAATTTTATTTGGTTTAAGTGTTTATCAGCGCCTTAGTACAATTGTTTGGTTTTAGGCGCTATATAAATTTCAGTTGTATTGTATTGTAATACAGAATACACAGATATCTGTGAATTCACAATACCGCATCTGTGAATACACAGATATTGAAGAACCCATTCCATTTTCATCCCAGAGCAAGAAAAGCAAGAGGCGGGCAAAGTTGGTATGATATTTTTCCTTGCCTCAGATTGTACATAGAAACTTTCTACAGTTGGAAAAAAAATTCGCTGTTGCGGGTTTTTTTATTTGTTTTTCTTTTAAACGCAATGGTGAATTTTTTTTCCAACTGTAGAAAGTTTCTTTACACTCTAAGGCAAAACAAAAATATCATACCAACTTTGCCCACCTTTTGTTTTTCTTGCCCTGGGATGAATTCTACAATAGATCTGTGTATTCACGGATATCTGTGTATTCACAGATGCGGTCATCTGTGAATTCACAGATATCTGTGAATATACCGATCGGTCTGTACTGAGTCTTGGAACTTGTTGATTTTGTGTCCCTGACAAAAATAATGGCAATGATAGCATATTTTACTTGTCTTCTTTGAGTTCATTCATACAGGGTGAATAAAAAAAAGTCCTTAAAGGTTCAGTCAGGTTAATCTAAACTAAAGATGGTATCTTTGCCCCAATGACACTTTTTTTCACTCACCCTGTATTTTCTATGGTTGTTTTCTCCCACCTATTATTACAGGAAAGTGATAGATTGACAGACGAAGATTTGTTCAAGTTCTTGGCAGATCTGAAGAGACCAACATCAGTGCTCAAAAGGCTCAAATGTATTCCAGGTACAGAATGATTAGGAGTTTCTCTCAGTCTTTTAAAAAAGTTCTTTTTAAAGGCTAAATTTTGCTTTGTGATGTACACAATTACAGCAGGCATGAGAATTTTCAGGATTTTGCCTGAATTCAGGCAGTTTTGTTGTTCACATTAACATATTTTTTTTCAGTCTGTTTTGGGCCTTTTTGGTCGAATTCACAAGTTTTTTCAGGCGGTTTTCAAAAAAACCCATTCTCATGCCTGATTAAAACCATACTGTAACATTTGCCCTCAGATGTTTTTTTTTAAATTCAGATTTTTATACGATTGTAATGTACTTGAATAAATTAATATACCCTGCAAAGGACAAGGCTTTAGGTGCTGTAATTGTGACACAATCTGATATTTTGCATTTTTGATGTAATGTGCTGTGTGTGTGGTGGAAGGGGGGGTAACAAACTAAGTGTATTAAAAGTTTTGTAGTGCTCAAGCTTAAAGAAGCCAAAAATTATAATTGTTCAGTTTCTTGATTTTAATTTGATTTGTTTGGGTTTGATAATTCCTGGATAACACAAGGAAGCCTCTATTGAAGCTTATTTCTGTTGGGGTCCATTTGAACACTGGGATGGGTTTGGGAACAGTCAGGGGTTAACACTCTGCTCAAATGACTGCAAGCTACATGTGAAGGTATGGCTCTTCTGTACACAGGGCCGACGGCTTAACATCCCCTCTGAAGGACGGAATTCTCTCATGGTTCAAAACTCTAAATTCCCCACATGTGGGGAGAGCGGAAGTCTGAATTCAATCTACAGATGTTGTCAATTAATTTCAGACTTTTCCACCCCAGGGGATCAAACCCAGGCCCTCACACACTAGAAGCAAGAACTCTAACCACTAATTCATGCTCTTCCATTAATGCTGGTGGTACATATACTGTCATTTGGTCCCCATGTGTGACAATCCTATGTGGTGGATTTCAAGCTATTCTAGATTTTTTCATTACACATGTTTAATTTGTTTTCGCAGGTTCCTTGAAGCTGGACATCTCTCCCATACCAGAGAATCCACCCTATTGTTTGACCCCTGACCTCCAGCAGGTAGAGCCATACCCAGATCTGAGGACTCGGCCAACCAGAGAGATACAGGAGTTTCCTTCTAGAGATGTTTATGTGCCTCATAACACATACATGTGAGTAGTTCTCAATTTCTGAAATATCGTAAAACTTGGAATCATAATTATTACCAGATGGGTGCAGGTTGCAAATGCAGTTCCACTGATTTGGCTGCGCAAACAATCTGGCGACAGACAACAAAGGTTTATTCCTTGAATAAGTTCATCAGGTCTGTCTTTGGTAAATGTTTTACAAATCTAATAATTTACTCGCGTTTGAGGTGTTTCATCTTCCGATCTTAAGACAATGTGGATATCCTAACTGGGCAATTGAAAAAATCAAACATCAGATTCAAGATAAGACCAAAGCGAAAAAGAAAGCAAAGGACAAAACAATTTCAATGTCAGAGATATATTTCGTCGAGACGGGGTTGTGAGGAAAAATGTGTTAAAACGTGGTAACCACAAAAAGTATGTACGATCGTATGAGCATTGTTAGGCAAAAAAAAATATTGTTGTGTTGCCCAAGTGGGAAAATGGGAAATTTGGGGCGGCCGGTCGGATTTCTTTTTTCTTTCTTTCTTTTTTTTTTTTTAAGCCTTCAGTTTTTAAAAATCCCTTCAAATATTAAAAAATGCTTCTTCAATTTAGGACATTTGTCAATTTTGACTTCTGGATACCTGTTAGACATCAATTAAAGACTAGTCTTTCAATTAATTTTAAGTGAAAAACATGAGTTTTTGAACAAATCTGAAAAAATCAACATTAAAAAAAAATTAAAAAAATGCGACCCTGATTTTTCAGGATTTAGGGTCGGACGGTTGAGGGCAACACAACAATTTTTTTTTGGCCTTATACTCATTTTTTGCTTCTCATATCAAAATTGCAGGAACAATGCAACTCTTTTTAGAAACATATTATTTTAATGGTAGGCCTTGAATGCCCTTGATGTAAGAAAGGAAAAAGAATATGCTATAATTGGTCCACCCACCTTTAATAAATATGTGCTTTGATGTTTATTTGTTGGTTTGTTTCAGAAATACACTGTATGTTTATCCCAAGTGCCTCAACTTTTCCAACCGAGCTGGATCGGCTCGTAACATTGCTGTCAAACTACAGTTTATGGCGGGTGAAGACCCGACTACAGCTCTACAGGTAATTAAAACAAAGAAAGAAAAAAAGCGCAGTGATTTATTCGCCGATCGCACGGTCATCTCGAAATGAGATTCTACCTGCAAAGTGTGTGTACGTATGCCTGTCAAACGTGTGCTTTAATTGCGTGCGTGCTTTGCCTTCTGGCGCATTGCTAGAAAAGCACGAGAAACAAAAATGCACTTTTTGTGCATGCATTTGCAGGGAGGACCTCGATTTGGTAGCAAAATGGCAGATCCATGCAAAGGGTGAATAGTGTGCTATGCATGGGCATAAGCCCAAAAGCCTCACATCTACATTGTGCATGTGTTAAAAGAGGTCAAATGAGAGAAGAAATGTGCTTCATTCATATTAATTTCTTTGATGAGGCATGTATTATTGTCATTTGATCTTGCAGTGCATTATGGGTAAGTCCAGCTGTCCGGAGTTCTCCCGTCATGCGTACTCTGCCGTCACATATCACAACAGATCACCAGACTTCTACGAGGAGATCAAGATCAAGCTGCCAGCTGATCTTGACGACAGACATCATCTGCTGTTTACCTTCTATCACATCAGTTGTCAGACCAAGAAAGATGCTAAGGATATCCCTGTGGAGACACCAATTGGATACACTGTAAGTAAACACCTCAAGAAACGTTACATTATTTCTGCCTTGGATAAAGTGTGGATTTTCACTAAAAACCTCAAAAAACATTACATTACTTCTGCCTTGGGTAACATGTGTATTTTCACTTAAAACCTTAAGAAACATTACATTACTTCTG
Organism: Amphiura filiformis; assembly: GCF_039555335.1. Lineage (NCBI taxonomy): Eukaryota > Metazoa > Echinodermata > Ophiuroidea > Amphilepidida > Amphiuridae > Amphiura > Amphiura filiformis. Next base: position 1,319,229 of record NW_027306058.1, read on the forward strand.
CGTTGGATAAAGTGTGCATTTTCACTTAAAACCTCAAGAAACATTACATTACTTCTGCCTTGGATAAAGTGTGCATTTTCACTGAAAAATTCAAGAAACATTACATTTCTTTTGCCTTGGATAAAGGGCATTTTCACTAAAAACTTCAAGAAACATTACATTACTTCTGCCTTGGACAAAGTGTGCATTTTCCCCTATAGTTAAAGACAGAATGAAAAAGACTAGTTTGCGTCTCACATCATCTGTCAATCAAACTTGGGCATGGTTTGTTTACAAGTATTGTGATGATTGAGTTCCTTAACATGGCGGTAAAAAAATAGTGACTTTATTTCCACTCTGTTGGGAAACATTAATTGGTGGTTGAAGTTACTTGAAATGATCGTTATTGGTTACTTTGTTTAAGGGTAGACTAGGTATTGTTGGTCGAAGCAATCAAAACAATTGATTTTTTCATTATCTAAATCAATATATTATTGAAAAATAACACTTTCATGTTTTGCAAAATTTCATTCTACAAATCATATACTTGAAAACTTGCTTGATTTATTGTTGTGAATTTACAAAAGTGTTCTTGTTTTAGCCCTCTTTACAACATAACTCAAGAACCACAGGACCTACAAAAGTATGTCTGTGATATATGAATTCTACACACTCGCCATTAAATGATCAATGCAATTTTTGCCAAAGCTCACTTCCATTCGCAAGATACTGTGAACTACCAAATCGCAACAGTTTAAAATAGTTGCTAACCTTAAATCTTTTTCTTTGTGTTAATTTCTTCAGTGGCTTCCGTGCATGAAAGATGGCCGCCTAGTGGCAGGTGATTTGCATCTTCCCGTTTCCATGGATATGCCACCAACAGGGTACTCCATGCTTAGTCCAGAGGTAAGAAGAAAAGGTTTAATCAAATATTTTAATTTTGTGATTTGTCGACGGTCTTACTTCGCAAATACAGCAGATTGCCTAACTCTGATCAAAGATCGCTTAGCATTTGAAGTTTTATGTTCTGATGTTAAATTATTCTTTCCCTGAGTTGCCAAGGAAAGAAAAATCAACCTTGAACTGGATTGGAATCTGGATCCTCTGAGATTCTGGAACAGTGGTCTTGGTCCCAGGTTCAATTTCCTCCATTTTGCAACTTAGGATACAGAGTAATGTGCAATCATAACATTTAATATTGAGTACTTTGTAAGTGTTGTTCACCACTGATTAATTTGTTACAATCAATATAATATTGTTTCCCCGCAATGTTTATCTCTAGAGATACAGGAGGAATCAGATTGGGTTATTCTAGTTGTGACCTTAATCTTCCACACAGGGAGTGTGGATTTTAAATGGGGGTTACCTGAATGGGTGATTCCATTTGAAATTCACACTCCTTGTGTGGGAGATTAAGCTCTTGTAATCCATAGGGGTGTATGGATTGAAATGAGAATAATATTCAAATCTCAGTTTCTGTCTTGAGGAGAGTGGGAGCAATCACTCCCTACTGCTCTCCTTAAATCTGATGTAGGAGAGTGATTTTTAGTTCTCCTTAGTTGGCCATTCTCTCCTTATATTGTATTGTAAATGCTCTAAACAGCTCTCCTTAAAGACCCCTGAAGAGCTATTTAATGCTGGCGGCTCCTGAAGAGCTATCTAATGCTCTCCTGTAAATTCCAAAAGGCAGTCCCTGAAATCTGGGTTGCCTGTGGTACGATCAAAAATAAACCAGTTTTACAGGTGGGCTGAATTGAATCATATAGTCATGTGAGTGCAAGAACATTTTGAATAGCTGCTTTGTGTCAAATGCTTTGTATGCACACCCTGCTAATACCACTATGTTGTAAAACGTTGTAACATAGTTGTTACAACTTAACAATATTGTTCTGTGACAAAGTTGTGATATATGACATTGTGTGAAGATGTTAATTTTCTCTGTTGCATTCTCTGATGACCATCAACACATTCTGCATTCTTATTTTGGACTATTTGTATTTCATAATGGATAGGAAGGTGGTTCATTGTTTGTCTATTCTTTGTCTGTGCACACTGGGCTATCCCATTTAAAATCCACACTTCCCTGTGGAAGAATTAGATAAAGCCTTCCACAGAGAGAGTTTTGAATAGAATAGACAATTGTGTAACTTCCATTTGAATTACTCATTCCAGTTGTGGAAGATAATAGTATAATAGCCATAATACAGGGGGAGTTACATTTGAAAAATATACTCCCCCTGTGGAAGATATTTCCAAAGTCCTCCACAGGGGTAGTGTGTATTTCTGCTGAAACAGCCAATTAAGATGTTCTTGCACTTGCACAAGGCTTATGTGATAACATTGACATGGTTGAATCAAATGTAAACTAATTCAAACTTTGACCTAACAGGAATAAATGAGACATTTTGTCGGTAGTATGAACATTAAAGCATACCATATTAGGGCCACCTCTGGCACTGGGTGGTATTTGCACAAAAATAATCATATATACACATCATGGTGTTAGTATTTGGCACTTCCATTTGAAATCCAAAACTCTACCTGTAGAAGATTTAGCTAAAAGTCTTCAATAGATGGAGTATTGGTATCAAGTAGATAGAATAGACAATTGGGTAGATTCCATTTTGAATATAGGTAAAGCTATAGAGTGTGGGTTTCAAAATAATTAACCCTAGACTTTGCTTAAGTGTGGTCTTAACCCTGGAATTATGGAAACTTTTAGAACTCATACATGTAACTGCTAAATTGTTGGTCTAGAGAAAATAAAAGTATACATTTTTAGAATGGCAAAGACTTGATGAATTCATGTGTGAGGTGAAAATCTAAATTTGGGCAAAAAATGCTAATTTTTAGAGAAAATCACCAAAAATGTCTTTTTTTCCAAAATATTGTGGACAACGTAACAAAAAGATTCTTGGGTAACATTTTTTTTGTTATTAATTTTCAAAAACTAGATAAAAATATTTAGGACCCTTTTAATTTGGACCAACTTTGAGAAATTTGCACCAACAAACATGGTCAAAATATGCTCAATTAAAAAAAAAAATAAAAAAAAAAGCCTGATTTTCACCCAAATGTCAAATATTTTGAAGTTGGTCAAAAAAAAACACAAAAAAACTGGTCCTAGATATTTTTATCTGGTTTTTAAAAATTAATAAGAAAAATATTTGCCCAAATTTTTTTTGTTACGTTGTCCGAAAATAATTTACGGTTAAGACCACCCTTAAATTGTCCACATGGGTATGGCAGATTTCAAATGGAATAGCCCATTTAACCCCATGAGAACTACCTGCCGATTGGCCAAAAAGAAGTTTTCATTATCAATTAGACCAATCAGCAACATTGTTAGAATAATTTTCCATTCTGATTGGTGATTAAAGTGAAGATATCATGTAATTGACCAATCAGAGGCAATGTTAGATCAGCAGGTAGTGCTCAGGGGGTTAATGAATTTCATACATAGATTTATCTCACAATAACATCCTAAAATTGATAATTAAATGTTGTTGTTATTTCACAACACACTTTGTTTTAGTTCATAAGCCCTACTGAAGAAAACCAAGCCTATGTAAGTTTGTGTGTCATTGGTAACACATACCACATACACTGCATGGGTTAGACAGTCCATATATAATATGGAGTCAATGGGCAATTCCATTTAAAATCCACACTACCCCTGTGGAAGATTTTGGAAATATCTTCCACAAGGGGAGTATAAATTTCAAATGGAATGATTACATAAGCAGCTCCATTTGAATTTCATACACCCTCTGAGAAAGATTCAACCTGAATCTTCCACTGAGGAGGTGAGTTTCAAATGGAGCTGCTAATGTGTTCATTCCATTTGAAATTCATACTCCCCCTGTGGAAGATATTTTCAAAATCTTCCACAGGGGTAGTGTGGATTTTAAATGGAATAGCCCAATACACACAGCATGCTGTAGACCATCTTTTGATGATGAGTGCTATCTAGTTGTATCTGCTTCAGTGTGCCTTTTGCTATATCCAGGGATATGTAAGGGAGAAGGCATGGTCAGCATTTGCCTTTGCTATATCCAATGATTTATATAAGGGAGAAGCCATAGTCGGCCATGTTTGCATGTCGTCCATTATGGGTGAAAATGATGAGCTTCCAGGTTGCCTCACATGTACTCAGTAATTCTTGTTCTAGTGCATTTGTATTCTACATTGTATAACCCCCATAAAATTATATTATGCTCTTATCTGTTGCACACTTTTGTATCCCTGAAGCCAAATATTCAAGTATGTTTATGTTGGTCTCCATGCATGAGGATTAAAGAAGAATATTTTCTCTTATGAGCATGGTCTGTATATTTATTGGCTCTAATTCTCCTGTCAAAATTCCTCGCGTTAATTTCCAAACAATGACGCATCCAGAAAATTTGTTTTTCAAATTAATTCTGATTGGTGAACTTTCAGTTAAATTATTCTTAAGTGTTATTAAAATTAGGGGCACTGATTAAAGATTTACTGAATGGCATGTCATGATTGTCTTTTATACACTGTAATGGCATATCATAGGAAACGTAAGGGAGAAGGATATATATGTATTTTTTTTTCATTTGATCATAGAGCACATGAACATGAACTATTATAGCCCAAATGAATACAGGGCTTAAAAGCAAGACACGTCACAGCAATTTTAGTTGATTTCTGCCCGCTAGATAGTGTTGGCTGCCATGCTGAGAGCTGGAGGGGGGAGGCTTTGACCTAATATGCTACTGCTCATCAGACAGTTCTTTTTGCTTTTAAAAATACACAGTTAATATCACCATTTATTGTACAAATCATTGATTTTTGAGGGTGTATCAGGCCTGATTTTAGTACATTGCACAGGAGGAATCTGCTAAAGAATCAGACTGTAAATTTTAAGTACAAGATGAAGAAATCAATTTCTGTGTTCAGTCAAATTCTAGGGATTACTAAATTTTGCAACTTTTTTTTTACGTCACATTAATCTACTTCATAGCCCCTTTTGGAAATTCATCTCACAATGGTTGCAAGTTCAGAACGAGAACCGCTCCCATGTGATAAGATATGGTGGGTCACAAGGTCATAATCCAAAGTCAGCAGTCCCTTTTTCTCAGGGCAGAGCGGTCACTTGGTTTTATTTTTTATGGAATGGCATAACTGGTATGAATTTATCAAAAAGGGAATGCAAAGCAGTATGGGGTCACATCAGAATTTGTTATTTCTTGTACACTTTTGAAATTTTAAAAATAAGCTTAGTTTAAATCTCATCAGGAATTAGTATTGAAAAAAATTACAAACAATTTTGACAACTCATACTTTTTGAATGAAGGTGCAGACGACACCTGTTGCAGGTACAGCAGGATATTCCTGTTGAAATCCATACTCCCCCTATGGAAGGCATGACCTTAATCTTCCACACGGGGAGTGTGATTTATCAAATGAGGTTACTTGAATAGGTGACTCCATTTGAAATCTACACCCCTATGAGTTAGATAAGGTCATGTCTTCCATAGGGGGTATATGTATTTCAACTGGAATAGTCCAATTACTTAGCACTCATTTGTGAATATTATGTTTACGTGTAGGAGAAGACCAGCACTGAATGGCTGCATTTAGTACATTATTATAGCATTGTATAATTTTACACAATTACACTGTACATTACAGACAACCATTTTTTGTCACTGGTTTGTAAGGGTATCCATTGTGAAGCTTTTGTGTGCAGTTTGTGATAAGGTAATTGTAGAAGACCCATGGGTGAATCCAATATGGTGGATTTCCAATAGCGTTACTCAGGGCTGTATGGAGAGCTGAGCTCATCCAAAGCGCTGTAGAAGTAGTGATGTAACAGGATTAATTACCATAGTAATGGGTCTATACTACTTTTGAACGTTATGCCCTGCACTAGACGTACGCTGTACCTCAGCATTGCATCATAGATTATCAAAGAATAGTCATAAAGGCCTGGATCCTAATAATTTATTCTATAGAAATTTCACATTATGCTCAGTCCATGTTCCACTCGCACCTGTACGATTGGTGTCTTTGAAAAGAGGGGTATTGTATTCAATCTATGATTGCTCACATACACAGCCATGACAGATGATGAGTACTGCCGCTTATAGTGTGGGGCAATACATTCAAAAATTGTTTTGGCTAATTGCTATGGTAATTAATCCTGTTACATAGCTAATTCTACAGCAAATTTAATTTCTTAGCTTATGTTGTACTGCTTTTATATTTGCTATAAAAATGGTTTTGATCAAGAATATTTGAAATAAGTATGTGAACAGTTTGCAATATTAGCTTCACAGCTCGCTCATTATTTGAAGGAATACACATGTAATATTTACTTTAAGGTATCAAGTATATGACTTGATACAGTGAAAATCTAGTTGATGTAATGTTGTTATTTAAAGTATTATATCTTCCACATTTTGTTTTACCATTGGTTTTCTGTTATTTCCATGTGTTATGTTTTATGTTTTGCTAATTTTAGATCACAAACCCCAAATCACGGGATGCACATCGCGAGAATAGTTTGGTAGGCAACTGGTTTGTTTTTGTTTGTTTGGGAATACATTTCAATTTCATTCATTGCAGGGCTCATATTTAAGTTAGTGGTTTACTTGCTCGTTAACACAGATTGGCTATTCCATTTAAGATCCAGACTACCCCTGTGGAAGATTTAGCTCAAGTCTTCCACAGAGGGAGTATGAATTTCAAATAGAGTAATCAATTGGGTAACTTCCATTTAAAATACTCACATCAGTTGTGGACGATATAGGTAAAGCCATAATAATACAGAGGGAGTATGGGTTTCAAAATGATAAACCATGACCAATTACATTTGAAAAACATACTCCGTCTGTGGAAGGTATTTCCAAAATCTTCTACAGGGGTAGTGTGGATTTCAACTGGAATAGCCCATTGGGCCAGTTGCTAGGTAACCACATGGGTGCTACTGGTTTTCTTACATTGCCCCTGATTGCCCAATGGTAGTGTTAGAACTTGCCAGGTGTGTACATTTCTCAGTTGGGCTATTCCAGTTGAAATCCATACACCCTATGGAAGACATGACCTTAATCTTCTACAAAGAGAGTGTGAATTTCAAATGGAGTTACCTGAATGGGTGCATCCATTTGAAATCTATGACCCAGTGTGTAGGTCATTATGGTTATGTCTGTGTGAATTTTAACTAGAATGCCCATTGCTTGCTAACGAGCAAGTGCCATATTTGAGCCCAGATGCATACATTGAAATAGACAGCTTCTTTCATAACATATTGTAGGTCTACATGTACATTGTTTCAATAGGTTTGTTGGAAGAGAACTATATATATACCAGTTTTCAGGATTAGAACCAATTTCCAAGTAGCCTAGGTACACAATTATTTGAAGGGTCGTCAGATTTTTCCATTCTCTGCTGAATATAGCTTTGTTCTTCTATTCAGTGTGTTTAAGGCTGGATGGAAGAACAAGGCAAATCTTTTGAGCAGAAAATAACAAGTGGGAATGGAATAAATGCTTTTCATTGCCCTTTTTGCAATGAACAGTCCACCCTGACCAGCTCTTTTTAGAGCAACCATTTTTCTGTATATCTACCAGCCTATATTTTGACCTCTTTTATGTTACCTCAGTTTGTGCAGTAGGAAATATTGCTCTGAAGTTACTCAATCCTGATAAAAGTGGTATTATATAGTTTTATGCTTCTCCATTGATGAGCTAAATGTACCCCTCAATACATTTTATTATACCTCTCATCATGCAATAACTTATTGTGCAATAACATAATCATGTTATTAAATGCTCATAACTCTTTCTTTGGTGTTACACAATATGAAACTAAACCTCAATTCAAATCCATCATTCTGTTATAAGATAAAATTCCTTTGCTAATTTTACAACGAAACTAAACCAAATTGCCAAAGAAAATGGTAGACATGGTTGTTAGGAGATTAACCCCAGGGCACATTGCCATTCTTAAATTTACTAGTGCAATTAGTGGCAGTACTAGGGGGGAAGAGACAATTGGAAAGGGGTACAAATCTGAGGAAATGCTTCAAATTGTGCAGTTTTGGCTTAACTTCAAAAAGATGAAATTTGTCTTGATTTTTTCATCTTTTCTGGGGCAGAGGAGTAGGGGAGCCAAAGTTTGGGGGTGCCAGTGCCCCTATGCCCCCCCTTGCACAGCCACTGATTGCGATAACAGGAACCTTTTGTAAGAACTTAGAAAATAACCATGATAATTAATCCATCCAACTTCCCTGTCATAACAAGTCAGCAATGAGAGAAAATAATCCTATACTAAATGTCTAACAATATTTTAGTTGATGTTTTTATAAAATGAGTGTTTTAATTATTGTAAAATAGATGTATAGACAATGAAATGCATTGCATTGCATTGCATTGTATTGCATAGCATTGCACTGCATTGCACTGCATTGCATTGCATTATTGCATAGCATTGCATTGTATTGTATTGCATTGCATTGCATTGCATTGCATTGCATTGCATTGCATTATTGCATAGCATTGCATTGCATTGTATTGCATATAGCATTGCATTGCATTGCATTGCATTGCATTATTGCATAGCATTGCATTGCATTATATTGTATTGCATTGCATTGCATTGCATTGCATTGCATTGCATTGCATTACACTGTATTGCATTGTATTATTGCATAGCATTGCATTGTATTGCATTGCATTGCATTGCATTGCACTGTATTGCATTGCATAGCATTGCATTGCATTGCATTGCATTACATTGCACTGTATTACATTGCATTATTGCATAGCATTGCATTGTATTGCATTGCATTGCATTGCATTGCACTGTATTGCATTGCATTATTGCATATCATTGCATTGTATTGCATTGCATTGCATTGCAATGCATAATGTTATGTTACATTATGTCAAGTTACATTCAATACAATGCATTACATTATAACATTACATTACATTACATTACATAGCATTGCATTGCATTGCATTGCATTGCAATGCATTGCATTGCATTGCATTGCATTGCATTGCATTGCATTGCATTGCATTGCATTGCATTGCATTGCATTGCATTGCATTGCATTGCATAGCATAGCATAGCATAGCATAGCATAGCATTGCATTGCATTGCATTACATTTATTTACATCTTGGCATCAGTCATGTATACAAATTAAATAGCACATGCGATAAACAAATGCTTGTTAGTGTCATTATGCGACATAATTTATGTTATCTATATAGTCCATGATGGTTAGTTATGCCTTGTTTATTATACCCATGCACTGTAATGTTCATAGAATATTATACATAAAAGCATTAAGAGCAAGCACTTTTGGTATACCAATGGTGGTGCCAAGGGAGGCATTTGCCCTCCAACAAACAAATTGGGCTTTCCCTCCATCCAGGTTCCTTCAGTCAGAGCCAAAATTATAGAAAATTCCACTTTTTGAGGCAAACCATGCCAAATAATCTGATTTACCCACCACCATTGTCCCCTGGGGAAAAACAAACAAACCTGGTGCTGCCATTGGAAGATATGCATGCATACAAGAATTCCTGTAGGCCTACATTGTATCATGTAGTTTACAATGTAGGTAGTCACCAGTTGTCACTTGATTTAGCAATATATTCACATATATGCACTGATAGTCACAAATCAAAATGCTTGTTCATGCATATTACATGTAGTTTATCCAACACTCCATTTATATTGAGTGAATGTTCTTAGTTGTCCAGTAGTTTTCAACAGAGTTTTGGAATTAAATCTAATATTGGAACTTACTTTATGCAAGTTTGCTATATTGCGTGTGGAACCACCAGTGACCAGTCCAGCATGATGAAGTCTGGTGATTCCAGATGCAATGTTGCAAAGTTGCAAATAGTAAGTTAAGGGGTACTACACACATGCCCAATTTTGTGCCTATTTTTGCATTTTTCTCAAAAATTAAAGCGCATTGATGCCAAGTAAGATATGTATATTTGTAGGGGCAAGGACTACAACTACTGCACTGAAAATTCAGCAATTCAAGGCAAGTAGTTATTGATTTATTGATCAAATATTGGTTTTCCCTCATTTTTGACTGTAACTCCACAACTGTTGTCTGTGCTGAAATCAAATGTCCAGTGCAGTAGTTGTAGTCCTTGCCCCTATAATATACCTATTGTTACTGAAGTCGTACTTGACTCAAGGCCAAAATCACCTTTTACCCGAACTCACACGAATGCACAACACAAATACACTGTTTGATTAAGCTAACATAATCTAAGTCTTTAATTGAAAACAAAGTATGCTTGGTACATATAACAACAATTACAATAAAATCACACAATCAGTTTTATTCTATAGGTACTTAACCAGCGGTCTTCTTGTTGGTGATTCTAGAGTTCTTGCAATGTTCTGGACGACTGATGTAATATATCCTTATTCACTTGTCCTGCGAAAATCAGCGAAGTCCATAGTACACTTGCATTTATAAATCCTTCATGTATAAAATCCTCATATGAAAATGATGATGCTTCCTCCAATCTCCTTTGCGCTGCTATCTCCACAAATATATCTCCTTGCGCTGCTTTCTCCACAAATATGTCTCCTTGCGCTGCTTTCTCCAAAAATGGTGTTTCTTTCACCAATCACTCTTTTTCCAGGGAACAGGTTTCTTTAACACAGGTCCGCTGTTTTTTGACAGATGCGTGGCCTTCACAAACCCAGCAAACTCCAGCAATTTGACAGAAGAACTTTTAATCCTTTGATGAGAAAGAGCACTTTTGTGTGCTCGCTGTCTTCTTCGTTGCTGTATTAAAATTAGCTCAATTATTGGCTATATAAACTGGTTAAAATGTACTTCTTTTTTGAAGCACGAAGACCATCACACACATGTGGAGTTTCTCAATCTCCCACGGCATTCTGTAAAGTCCCAACAAAAACCTCCAGCTTTTTATATCAGTACTCATGCAAAAAACCCATCATCTATTAATAAACCATTACTTCAATCACATTTTCACAACATTGCTGCAATCTTGGGATTTCCCAAGATTAATTATACACATTCACCTTTCACATTACATCACTTCCTGAGGTTTTTTCTGACTATGGTGCAATATACTGAACTGGGGATTTCCAAGTTCCAAACATAGATCTGACTTTGTTTACAATAATTTGGGGAATTCCAATTGCAAGTACAAGGGGTTTCCCATCTCATGACATACTTTCAGATTGTAAACAAAGTTAAATATTAAATTAAATTAAATTACTCAGGGCACATCACACTATCTTACTTGTCACCAATACGCTATAATTTTTGAGAAAAATGCAAAAATAGGCACAAAATTGGATTTATTAGATTTAATATCAAAACTCACTCCATTTATATTGTTCAAACACTTGTTTTATTTTAGTAATTGGAAGTAGAATGTCAATTTGTGCAATTTGATCAAGGCTTTTTTTGTAAATGAAATGCATAACCAATGTTTGCTTATAGGGTCTACATTGAGACAGAAGGAGTTACAATTATCCGCAGGATTTATCAATCAACTGTTCTGACACGGGGCAGTTTATATTGAAATTAATATTTCTGGTGATTGAACACTAACAAGCATGATGAGTACTATTTTGCATAATTAGTCATGGACTATCCACTGAATTGCAGATCGCGAAGAGTAGCAATCCACAAGCAGCTTTTCCTGACATGTTTTGGCTTTCACAGTTCATCTTTATTTTGGAAGATCCAGAAATTGAGTGGATGGTTTGCAACTAAAAAAAAAGTTCTATTACTGTAATCACTCTGTTATAGTCCCATGTCTGATACTAATCCCATCCCCAAAACTTGGGAAAGTCTGAAATTAGAAAAATATCCGATTATATATATTGGGTTTATTACATTTATAGATTTGATGATATGAGTTTTATAATAGTTTGCTTATTTTCCCATTGAAAAAGCCACTGTTTCAAGTTTCAATTTAATGCTCTGTTGGTTTGTTTTATATGGAGGCAAACATTGGTGAACTAAGAATCCAGAGTATTAACTTTTTTGGTAATGTGTTAACAAATTCGATTGAGTTAGTCATGACTATATGTACCATAAACGTTCGCCTAATGGCGCAGCTGGGCTCCTTTGCCTTGGGGTAAATTTCATGTGCAAATAGAGAGCTCCCTCCTCTGAAATCCCAACAAGAATTAATGTTCAGTGCCCTTATTTGCTGGTGGGAATTTTACGGGAGGGCCTTTTAAGGTTGTGCCTTAAATTCCACTTATGTCAAGGGAGCCCATAGCGCCAGAACATTTACGGTATTTTAATACATCTAGTCATGCCTAACTCAATCAGTGGTGTACGGTGCAAAAACTGATTGAGGAGCCAATGGCTCCTAACTTTATAAATTTAGGCGCCCAAATTTTGCTCCCGAAGTAAAAAAACTGAGGCGCCAACTCATCATATTCCAACCACTCGAATCCTGTTCTTGTATCCTAAAGGCCTATTGACTGCACGCAATACATACAGAATACTTAATGACCAGGGGCTTCCCTGTCACAGCCATGGGCGTTGAATGTTCATAGCTGCTGTACCCAATCTATGTACATTCCCATTGAATGCTACATACTTCATACACAGCATGTAAGTGTAGGCCTATGTTTTCTAGAAAGTCCCCATCGAGACGTCATAATAATGCATAGCCGTACATGCGCACTATTGAATGCTATGTTATGTACATGTTTTGCATTTGCTGGCGATTAAAAGCTTCAACACTTGGTCGCCATTGGCGCCAGGGATTGAAGGTTTAGTCGCATTCGAAAAAATCTGGTCGCCAATGCGCCTAAAATGGTCGCACCGTACAGCACTGAACTCAATCAAATTTGTTAAAACATTGAAATATGCGATTAACTTTTTACATATCCAGGCTGTTTTGAAAATAACAATATCATTTCCGTAACTTTACTGTGCAAGATCTATCTGTACTACAAACTTGTGATGTTAATATTATATACTGATCTGTGATTTTCTATAGAGACATTTTGGGAAAGCCTTTATAATTATAACCATCTGATAGTACTACAGTTCTAACCCATTCAGTGATTCCAGCGAAAGAGCGGAAAGTGTAAACAAATTTAAATTGTGTTTAAATTGCTTAAAAGCGAAGTACAAGTCATTAACATTGTCATGTATTTTTGAAATAAAAAATTTGGCAAAAAGTGAGGAAAAAACTAGTATTGACAAATTAAAATTGTAACCCATTCAATATCTGTAGCTAATTTCTTGACCTAAGTAGAGATATTACAGTTTCAAGTATAATGTTCTATTTTGTTCGGTTTAACCACTATGCTATTAAAAAAGGTGCAAAAAACTGAATTTTGATGATTTTAACGATTTTCAGAATGAGCAAATCGCTGAATGGGCCTGTAATTTGAGTACGAGGGGCAGTCAGTAAATAATGAAAGTTGTCTTATAACCCCAATTATTTTCAAGACATTTCTCTATGATCACATAAACAGTGTACCTTTGTCTTTCAAACAACACATGTAAAAATGATATCGCACACTTGATTACATCACAGCATTAGCATAAAAAACAATGGTCTACAGTCACTGGCTGAAAACGAGTCAATTTATTAAGGGAAATAAGATGCTGAAATGAGGTATTGTTGTATTTTTTACATTTTCTCTGGAATTAAAGTATGGAGAGTGTGGTCTTTTGGATTAGTAGTCAAACACAAACTCCCAGCTCATACAACCATCTTTGTCGAGCGGTTAAGGTTTATTAAAGTTTATTTATAATGTGTGGTCAAATATGTGTTATATTTGACAAAAATAAGGCTTTTCTTTCTCTAAACATTTTGATATTGCCAATAATAGCAAATGTGGAAATTTAATTCTTTTTGTCAGTTCTGTTTACTAACCCCAAACATTAAAATGGGAGTTTCCCTAGAAAAATATTTGAAACCGTGATTAAAATATAATTGTTATTCTACTATATATTGTTCTACTATTACATTAAATACAAAAAGTAGTGGTACAAAGAGAGGGGTCATCGTTTGAATGAGAAATTTATATTTACAAATTTTCTGATTATATCAGGTTGAGATCATCCAAATTTCATTTACATAGCATTTTGTAATATTTTGAACCCTATTTACATGAAATTTGGCAATTTTCATACATTTCCAGCATGTTATATCGATCATCCCACCTACCCATGCGCAGATTGTTGTTTAATTTGCATCAGTTAACATTGTCTTGAGTACCAGCTCTCACATGAGACCAGTCATTATATTTTCCCCTGTTTTGTTTTGGACATAATTAATGTCATTTGTAATAACTGCCTTATCATTTTCAACATTTTTGAAGAATAATTTTGCTTCCCTTCATTTTTTTCATTCATATTTTACAAAAAGCAGTACTTGGACCTAATGGTTACTCCTGCCTAAAACTAGCCATATGCACCATGTACTTTTGCTGTTCTTGAACATTATAAACATGTGCCTTCGCTGTAATTTAATAGGCCCGCCTTTTTGCGTGATTTGGCAGTGTGCCTAGTCTATTGATTTTATGCTAATACTGTTACGTAATCAAGTATATGGTATACATGTAGTTTGAAAGGTAAATGTACATTCTTCATGTGATCATCAAGAAATTCCATCTAAATATTCAATATAAGGGGACCCCAAGGGGTCAAAGGTCAACTTCCATTACATACTGACTGACCCTTGTAGATTTAGAATAAATAGATTTGTCTTCTTACATAGGTTAACCAAGACGATTCATACTTGTAACATACTAAGGTATACTGTGTTATTGATAGGTGTAGTCAGCTATATTTTGGGACTAAATCAGTTCCTATGACCATGGCAATACCAAATTAAAAGTATAGGATCGCAAATGCGATAGTGTGTAAGAGACTGAAATAAGTCTCTTACACTTGGAAGATTTCTAGCTAACTTATACGTGCCGACAACCAATGGGTAAACCTTGTTGTCAATCAGCGTGATTGTTTACCGCCTGTGTGTTTACGCTGGTGTACAAGATACGCACAGCTCTGACCATGGAAGACGTAAAAAATCAACTAAGGAGTATATTCAATCCACACTCCCTCTGTGGAAGATTTAGGTAAAGTCTTTCACAGAGGGAGTATGGGTTTCAAATAGAATAAACAATCAAGTAACTTTTATTTGAAATACTCACTCCACTTGTGGAAGATATAGGTAAAGTCATATACATGGAAGTTTGGGCTGCAAAATATAAATTAACCCTAGGCAATTCCATTTGACACTCCTTCTCCTTCTGTGGAAGACTTTTCAGAAATCTTTCACAGGGGTATAGCAGATTGCAAATGGAATAGTCCAGTTTGTAAAACTTTCAAATGATGCATTGGGCTATTCCATTTATAATCCACACTACCCCTATGGAAGATTTAGCTAAAGTCTTCCACAGAGGGAGTAAAAGTTTTGAATAGAATAGACAATTGGGTAACTTCCATTTGAAATACTCACTCCAGTTGTAGAAGATATAGGTAAAGTCATAATACAGGGGGAGTATGGGTTTCAAAATGATTAACTCTGAACAGTTACATTTGAAAAACATACTCCCCATGTGGAAGATATTTCCAAAATCTTCCACAGGGGTAGTGTGGATTTCAACAGGAATAGCCCATTGCATTTCTGTTTCCTCGTTATTGATGTTGAGAATATTATTTTGTGTGAATTTCTAGGTACAGTTACCAACCATGAAATGGGTTGATGGACATAAACCATTGTTTAGCATTGAAGTGAAAGCTGTGTCTTCTCTACATGCACAGGTAAGGCCATGGCAAAGGCAAAATCGGTGGGGGGGTGGAGTGTGGGGGATGGGGGTGGGGTAAGAAATGAATATGATGATGACAGTGGCAGTGGTGATGATGATGATGACACATTCGACTGGAAGGAAATGTGATCTTTGACTGCTCAGTGCCAGAAGTGGGTAAGTGCAATAACTGCCCTGTGAACATTTGGCAATTTACACTAGGGATGTGTTAATACATTTATTTTCTTGAACGTTTAACACATCAGTGATGCATGCGTTTAACATACCGTAACCACTCCGGTATAAGCCCATCCCCTAGATGGCAGATTTCCCTTCAAATATGGGGGTGGGCTTATAACCGGGGAAGGGCTAGTGCTTGAATTTAAAAATAAGAACAATCACCCTCATTTGTATATGCCCAATGTACCAGTAATTTCTATAATCTTCTATGTCAATTTCTTAAAAATATAAGTGTGGAATTATCAACTGATATTTGTTCTTAAATAAGAGCAAAGCATTGATTTGATTTAAGAACTTGGCCAAAATTTACTGGGCTTATACCTGAGTGCACCCTTGTTCCCAGAATGTTTTGAAAAATAGGGAGTGGGCTTATAGACGAAGGTGGGCTTATACCTGGGTGGTTACGGTATTTTACACTAAGTTTAGGGTTAAAATACACTATTCTTCACTGTCATCATGTTGTTTGAGCCCTTGTGAGCTCCCGCCTTGATTATGGTAACTCGCTGCTTGCTGGTATCACTGAAGCCCAACTCACAAAAATTCAATGCATTCAAAACAAAGCTGCTCGCTTGATTTTCGGTATTCGTAGGCGCGATCATATATCACCTTATCTCACCCATCTTCACTGGCTCCCAGTCAAGCAGTGAGTTAACTTCAAAATCCTTGTTCTCATATATCAGTGTATACATAAATAACAGTGCGCCCACCTACTTGTCTGAGCTAATTTCTATGTATAACACCCATTCCAGCAAACGTAATCTTCGCTCCTCCAAGGACGTTACCAGACTTGCTATTCCCAAGACCAAAAGATCTGCAGCTGACCGTGGGTTCTCAGTGTATGGTCCACGCCACTGGAATTCACTGCCCACTTCCATCAGAGAGGCCCCGTCACTGCAGATCTTTAAAAGGCATCTTAAAACCCACCTTTTTGAATTGTTGTAATTTCATTTGTTTTTATTTGTACTGTAAAGCGCTTTGAACTGCAAAGAAGCGCTATAGACATATTTTATGTATGTATGTATTCTTACATTACTTATATTTAACATTGCTTTTTCAGGACAAATACATAGATCGTTTCTTAAGCCTCTGTCATTCCATAGAGGAAGGCAAGATCCCACGTCTCATCGGTGAGCAGAATATGGAATCGGATCTGATCCGTAGCACCATTGAGCTGACCGAGTCGGTAGCAGAACCCTTGGTCAAATTCCTGCACATTATCTTGAATAAGCTGGTGTTGATGATGACCCATCCACCTATAGTTGCTGGACACTTAGGTAAGGACCTTGTCATGTTTTTATCAAAGAATGGGCTATTCTGTTTAAAATGCACACTCCCCCTGTGGAAGATTTTGGAAAACTATTCCACAGGGGGAGTATGAATTTCAAATGGATCTAGCACATTAATCAACTGTTTAAAACTCACCCTCCATCTGTGGAAGATTCCGGTTGAATCTTTCTCAGAGGGTGTATGAAATTCAAATGGAGCTGTTAATGTGTTATTCCATTTGAAATGCATACTCCCCCTGTGGAAGATATTTCCAAAATCTTCCACAGGGGGAGTGTGGATTTCAAACGGAATTGTCCAATGTGATAGAACTAAAGAGAACTGACTATGTCTTGCTTGCAATTCTCTAATGGAGGGTAAAATAGTGTTAATTCTCCATGCGCCGGTAAACTTTGATTGAAAGAGTGTGCTTGCTTGAGTGGTGCAAGTAATGCGCTGTGCCTAAAATGCATGCTACATGTGTACAAACATCCGCCAGTTGACAAAGATCTGGGACACCAGGGCCAAAACTGAAATAGGGCAAACAATGGCCGTGGTAGCGTACCTGAAATTCGAGCCCTGGTTGCTAGTGTATAGACAAATCGACATTCTACGCATGCGTATATGCCCTGCGGGACATGGCGTTACTCTCAACTTAAGACGGGACACACTATACATGCACAAACCTATGTACACTCTAAGCTCAAAGATGCAATAAGTAATCTTCCTCAGGATAGTGATGCCAAAATGATGGACACTGTGATGCATATAATACAAATATTGACTGCTATGAGAGGAATGTTTAAAATTATAGGCCCAAGGTGATTTCAAAACCATGCTATGACCCGAGACGCAGCCGAAGGTCGTAGCATGGTTTTGAGATCACCACGGACCTAACATTTTAACCATGCCCTGAATAAAGCAGTCAATATTTGTATTATATACCAAATAATATAGATTTTTGTCATCTGATTGGTTAAAGACCATGGTTAAATTTACAAAGAAAGTTTCATGACTTACCAATCGCGTCACCACAACTGGCAGGCAGCGCATGGACGACATGTGCGTAATGCCCACTACGCCATCACGCGAGCGTAGAGTTTGATCGGGATGTAACCGGTCCATAGTTCATTTCCATGACTGGTCCATAATTCATTTTGATGAAATTCTCTCAAATACAGGGCATAGTTAAAACAATGCCCTCACTTTTAACCAATCAGATGAGAGGAATCTATATGAGGTATATAATGCTGTCTATGTGCACACATGTTCAATCTGGGCTATGTCTTTCGGCCAAATGTTATAACTATTCTGGTCCCGACATCCCAGATCAATATCAATATTGTCATATCATTAATAATTTTGTCTATTTGTGTTTTTTTCTAGTGAATATGGGTCAAGTATCATTTGAAACCATCGCACATGTCGTAGCTCGCATACACAGCTTGCTTGATAACGCTGCAGATACCCATGGTCGTAACTCATTGCTTAGCTCATACATACAGTTTGTATTTATGGCCCCTGATGGTGAAGATGATGCATCCAGTGGTGAGTATATTGATGGCATTGGGCTATGCCAGTTAAAATCAATATGCTCCAATGGAAGACATGACATCATCCACTCAGGGAGTGTGAATTTCAAATGGATTAACCTGAATGGGTGACTCCTTTTGAAATCTATACCCCCTGTGTGGGAGAAAGGTCTTGTCTTCCATAGGGGTGTATGGATTTCAACTGGAAAAGCCCATACACATTGTTTTCCCTCTAGAAAGGGTGCACCACATGCATTGTAAAACCAGAATAAGGGAATGAACAGGACTTATATATCCTCTCTTTGTTATGGGAGTTTGCAGGAGTAAAAAGCCATATAAGGTTTACTTTTAGAAGTGGAGAAAAACATGGTGGGATGTCAAAATCTAAACTGGAGTGAATGTGCTTGATTTTTATTAGATTTTTGAGGAGTTTTCAGAACAGGATTGGTCCAAGTGGGATTTTATTGAATTGGTACTAACTTTTTGGACTTTTTGTCTTGTAATGCACACTTACTCCTCACTTCTCATTTTAGGATCCACCCCAACAACACCAGGCAGTGCAGGCAGCTACGGGACTGTGACACGCTCCACCAGTTTCTCCATCAAGCAGCAATTTGGCCACATGCGTAACACAAGCAGTGCTAGCCTACAGATCGCAAGCTCTCCGGATGAAGAGGTTGAGGGCATCTTACACAACCGATTTGGTAGCGAGAGAAACACAGCAGGAAAGCAGGGTAATCGCAATAGTACAACAGGGATGGGCAATGTACCTGTGCTTGGTCTGGGTGGACGAGTACCACCAAAGAAGGTAGGCAGTTATTACGAGAAAGTTGATATTTGTGGGGTAATAATAAAAACAATCTTGTTTTAAATGAGCTTAACTAAAATCATCAAATCTGGTGGTGAGGTGGTTATGTGTGGGCTGGTAAAAGACCGGGGGGGGGGGGGCACTCCCACTTTGGAGGATATGCATATGTAAGGCTGATAAGACCCCCTTTTTCAGCGTTGCTGTCACCCAAATACCCCATATATTTTTAAGAACACATGCTCTGTCACCCGAAGACCCCCTATTTTTCCATTTGATCTGTCACCCAAAGACCCTTATTTTCAATTTGAACAGCAACTTTCATTTATCATTTATTTTGAAAAAGAAAAATGGGGCAGGAAACTATCGGAAGTCGCAGGAGCCAATGTTGAACATTTTTTTCTTAACCATTGGTTTCTATGGGACAGGAAATTGTCAAATGCCGCGGGAAAACTCTTCAAAAGTCGCCCAATTGGGCTACCAAATCGCGGGTTTGGCAACCCTGGATGTAGTTAGTATAGGTTACTCTTAATCCCTATCAGCTGCATTATCAGCCTCTAAGAACTATTTTGATTGGTTGCAAAGAGGAATTGTCCATGTACTAAGCCAATCAGAGATATGGTAAGAATAGTCGTCAGTAAGACTGAAAAGCTCTATTTTGATTGGTTACTCGGATGATTACATCATGTTAGTTGACCAATAAGGGGCGTTATTAAGGCAGTAGTTGCCATGGAGTGAAAGATTAAGTTGAATTCTATATGTATGATTTTCAATTTTCAGGTTTTACATGAGGAGATAGCCTTACAGCTGGTTGTATGCAATGGGAAAGCAAAGGAGATGGCTCTTAATCACGCATGGTTCTTCTTTGAACTCATGGTCAGTAGTAGTTTTGTTTAAAGTTCAAATACTGTTAATGTGGTAATTTTTAGGTGTGAAAGCTTTTGCGCTTTGCTGATTTTGAACTAGGTACCTTTTATCCTTAAATTCGCAATTGTGAGTTTTTGTATATTTCAATTCTCGCAGTTGAGCATGAAAAGAGCAAAAATTTATGTTCTCCCCAAAATTGCACTGAATTTATTTCCTCATAATGTTCCTTTGTATAAAGAACTTGATTCGTAGAAAGTTTTTTAAAAATTTTGTTTAAAATACCGTATATCCTTGAATAGTCGCACCCCTTCAATTGAATGCCCCATCATTTTTTTCAACCAAGATGATTAAAAAATGCTGATATTTCCATGCTATCTTGTGAAGTAAGTTGACCAAGGTGCACACACGATTGCTAACTACTGATGGTAGTTGGCGAAAGTCTGATCGTAAACCCGGAAGTGAATCGGAAGTCGTCGTTTTTAAGTTCATAGGTCATCATTTCAGCATGAGTTTTAAAAATTATCGTTCTAAAAATGACCTCTAATACACGCTCCCCATTTTGGAAAATGCAACGCCCCCGTGGATATATGGCATTCGCCTGCCGTTGATGCACTTACTTGCAATAGTTTCAAATATTATGTTCCTTGAATGAGATCCTTATTAGCCAGAATTAGCTATACTTAAAACACAAGTAATTTTAGAATTGGTAACAGATCAATCACAAGCTTTTACCATTTCGTTTCGACCAACAGGTAAAGAGTATGGCCCAGTATCTGTGCGAGAAAGATCGCTTGGGTTCTCCACGTCGTACAAGGTTCCCTGAGAGTTTCTGCAATGACATAGTTAGCATTGTCAACCTTGTGGTTCACGATATAGTGGCAAGATACAATAAGGTAAGAAGACTGTAAAAATGGAAATTTTTGCATGATTAATTTTTGCTTCCCTTGTTTTTAAATTCGCAATTCTAAGTTCCTTACATTGACTTAAACATGAAAGGAATATATTCGCACATTGTTATTTTCGCGGTTGCAGGTTGGAGTCGGTACATGAAATGCATTGTGGGAAGTGTAAGAAATCGTCTGTGATTTGGCACCATATCTCTGAAAGGAAATATTTTTATGGACTACCAGAAATCTTGGCAGTCTGCCTAATTCAAGGAATTATCGAGTCTGAGACTACCTGATTCCCTTCATGCACACTGGTTACTATAAACTCAAACCTGATACATTTCATCTATATATAAATTGTCTTTTTACTCTTACAGCTGTAGTCTAATAATTTCATGTATAAAGATAAATTTGATTTCACAATACATTAATGTACTAACTTTCCATTTTTCATGCTCGCTGCATTCGCAGTCACAGGTAGGCATACCTGCCAATATTATACTGTTGTATTTTGTCTGGTATTGCACCAATGATTCTACCAGCACGTTGTGATAAATGTTTTATTATTTCTGGTGGCACAAATCCAGCCGCATTTTGAAATTGTGCATGATTTTTTTTTCAAAAGATGGAAGAATTTGTGTGAAAAATGTTAACCCAACTCCCCCTCCTGAGTTGTTTGTTTAGAGGACCTCCCCAGTTTGTGTGGTTGAAGATGCCCTCTGAGTTTCTGGGCTCCAGCTCACTGAAGCGGAGACACCCAGACTGAGACTAAATCCTTTGTTGTTGGTGCTGTCTCCTATTTGTATTATGCTTATAGTGATGACTGAACAACTTGCCATTTGTATGTGTTGCACTCATGCAATTTTTCTTGTGCCCCTTTTGTTGTGTTATCAATTATGTGTTCAACAACAAACAGGGTCAAAAGGTCAATTTGGACACAACTGCACAGTCTCAGACCCCCAGATTCTGGGAAAAGCGATTATCTTTCATATCGTATGCTAGTTTGTGATGTATGAGCTGACCTACAGAGCCTAATTTGATCCTAATTATTGACCCAGGTGAACTTTCTTTTTGTATTGTTAAATATTCTTGTGAAAAAAAAAGTGCTTCTAAAAGGTTTCTCAGAGTCATGGCTCGAAAAAGTGGGGAATTTGGGAAGCTCATTCCCAGGAAATGTTGGTGTTTGGAGGAAATTCTGGTGTTTGGAGGAAATTGTGTCTTTTTGTATATAAAACATGCTATAAATTGTGGGAAATTTTGCTTGCTTCCCGGGAAATTGACATTTTTTCAAGCCCTGCTCAGAGTTCCAAGTATATGATGGTGATCATCTGTTGAATAGAGGCGAAGTCTCTTCCGTTTCTACACGCACGATGAGCAATGGGTCAAATATATGGTTGTCATGAATGTGGATTAGCCAATGAGCATGACTTTTTATAACTTCTATGTTCATGTTCAATTACATTTCGAGGGTTGGCAAACAGAAGGCCTTAACTCACTTTTGGCCATTTTGGTCACATCTCAATGCAAAATATTATTTTTACTCATTTTTCTCAAAAAGGCACTTTTTGAGTTAAGGTCTTCTGTTTGTCAACCCTCGATTTGATCAATGGCTCATAACTCTGAACAATTAGGAAATTCTAACAAAAATTGTTCAGATGCAAATTCTAACACAAATTATTCAGATTCAAATGTTGGCAAAAACTGTTCAAATGCAAATTTTGACAAAAATTGTTCATATGTGACCATCCACCACAACTGAACCCGGATGTCTCCAGGGCCACTATTGAGATATGCTCCATTGAACTTAACAATAAACAATAGGAAACAAAGGATTTGTTGACTGTTTTATTGATTTTTCACTACTTAAATGTCAAGTACTATAGACATGATATACATCATTTTAAAGCTAATTTCAAGCAGAATATTTTGGTTGAATATCTCAAAAATGAAGATTGGCGACTTCAGGGCTCAGTAGTGCTGGATGGTCACATATGCAGTTTCAGAGTATTTCTTATCTTCAACTAACAGTTAATCCTAATTTATTTCACATTGTTCTGTTTGGCAGGATGTGCGTCAGATGCAGCTGCTGAATGCCAGCCTAGCTTTCTTCCTACAAGATCTATTTTCTCTCATGGATAGAGGATTTGTGCTCAACCTCATACGCATATACTGTAAACAGGTAATAGTTAAAGACCCATTCAGTGATCCCAGCGCAAGTGTAAAAAAATTAAAATTCTTTATAAATTGTTTAAAAGTGAAGGATAAGTCATTCAAATTGTCATTTGGTATTTTTGAAATGACAAATTTGGCCAAAAAACAAAGAAAACAGCAGTACTGATGAAGTTGAAGCCCCATTCAAATACATGTAGCTAATTTAGATACTGTCAGTATCTAAATTACAGATTCGTGTAAAATGTCTTATTTTGTCTTAAATACACGGCCTTCGGCTGAACCACTCGCAGGCTTTGTTAGCACATCTATGACATTGACAAAGGTACCAAAATCAGAATTTTGATGATTTTTACGATCATCCGGATAAGCAATTCACTGAATGGGCCTTTAAGTGGAGACGCCAAGCAAGATAAGACCAAGAAAAAAAATTGTTTGCCCTTTCTTGAAAAAAATCAGGAGGGTCGCTAGGTTGATTTAAAAAACAAAATATTATTTTTAATATGATGTAAACAGCGGATGTTAAAGTACCACATTTGTTTTAAAAACAAAACACATGCAAACAAAGAAAAATGAGAACAGTCATGGAAACAGTCATGAGGTATCATTTGCCAAAGTTTGGGTTTCAAGATGCTAAAAAATATTTTTGTACAAAAAATTACGAAAATTTTTTGAGGTTATAAAAGGAAAAAAAACACGACCCAAGATTTTCGTGATATTTCGGTCGGTCGGAAAAGGGCAAACAAACAAATTTTTTTTGGCCTAAGAAAGTTGCTTAGATTGAATTTGTGAAAAAAGTAAAGAAAAATAATGAAATAATTATTACAAGTACAATACAGTGATGCCAATGACGTGTGTTAGATGCACGTACAATTGGACTACTTGGTGATCCCTTACCGCTACTCAAAAAATTGTGCCACTACTTGCCTAAAATTGGGCTACTTTGCAAGAGTCATTTATTTTATTACTTTATGAACAAACAAGGTTAAAAAGGACACATAAAACCCAGGACATGGCCAGCATGCCAGTGCAGAACAACAGTATAGGCCAATGCAGGGAAAATAGAGCGAAAACAAACAAAAATATACTTATTTAATTCACATACTTTTGCATTTTGACATCTTATCCCCCCTCACAGGTATCTGGCAAAATCACCGCTCTAGCCGATCCTACCACCCTAGCTCAACTCAAACTGGACTTCCTACGTATTGTATCCAGTCACGAACACTACGTGACCCTGAACCTACCATTTCTGCCTCCTTCTATGTCACAACCACCGTCCCCGACACCGTCCATCCAGAGTATCAGCTCTTATAGTTCATTTGTGTCCACATGGACGGCGGTCGGCGAGCAGAATAAGATGACGGAGCTGTCTACGGAGTATCGCCAGCAGCATTATATGACGGCTTTGTTGCTGTCAGATTTGGCTAATGTTCTACAAACACAGTAAGTTCATTTCTTAGTTTTTAGAAAAAATAATTATAAGCTGGTTTGGGAGGAAATGAGCAAAAATCACAAAACTTAAGGGGTTTACAGCTAAATTTTTCAGGCTACTTCCGCGATACATTTACCTCTGGGGATTATCCACCCTTCCATACAATGGGTTGAGAGGATTTTCCACCCATCTACTTTTGAAATTTGTGACCAGTCACAACAAAAGATACCTCTTGTCGGTACCTACATAGATCATATTTTGGTAGTGCAAGTCAAACACCTTTTCAACTTTGTTCTTTCTATAATCCTATTGTTGAAGAGGATAATAGGATATTATCTATAGAATGGTTATATAGCTCTAATCTTTGGTTGCTTTAGATAAACCCTTCTCAAATGGTGGACAACAAAGCATTGCAATTTGTATAGGTACACATATTAGCCAACTGTTAACAAAGAGAGGACATTCCTGAACCCTTGTTACCTTGAGGATGATTTGAACTGCCCACCAATTATGATGGTCTGATATTGATTGATTTTTACCCTTGCAATGTTCAAAAAGAGACGCATGTAGCAACCGACAAGAAGTACCTTTTGTTGTGACTCGTCACATTTGCCATCCAAAAGATGGTTGAATGGCTTGCACCCAACCCAAAATCAATGACACCCCTGGATCTCATGCTTCATTTGGTATCAATTTCTAATGTTTTCAGGGATGCAAATTCCAGAAATTTCTGGTAATTTGGCCATATAAAAAAAGGAAGTGGGTGATACCCCTTAGCCAAGTTCTCATGATGTTTGATGCCGCACACTTGTGTTCGACTGTCTCAGGCCTTGTCATTTGAGGCGAGCAAGCACTCGCTCGCCACCCAGCACGCCCAAACCCAATTTCTAGTGAGCGATTTTCCACTCGCCATAGACACTGAATATCACCCACTGCGAATCATCCAAATTTGAACTACATTCAAGTTTCAGCACTTTCAATATATTCGATTTATCATAATAGCTTGGCCTTAGTCACTAAAAAAGAAAGAGAGGGTGTCAACAGAAAAAAGCAAACAAAAAACAGTGCCTAAGTGTTTCATATATGATTCGACCACTACATACTAGAGAGTGATTTATCTCTGAGACAGTGACTCGCCTAGCATCATGCTAGCAAGTGATTGACCACTCGCCTTTCAAATCTAGATTGCAAGGCCTGCTGTCTGGCCAAGGGCCAGTTTGATTTTCAGGAAATTTAGCAATTATACTCATTTATCAACATTTTTGCCCGTTGTCTTTTCAGTAATAGTAACCTCCATCGCCAAGCCATTGATATGGTGTGCAACCTTCTTGCCTCGCATGACGCTGATGAGCGATTTACAGACCCAGATTGTCGCATGAGAGTTGCCAGTCTCTATGTGCCTTTACTTAGTGTCGTCATGGATGCCTTGCCACAACTCAACTGCAGGTAACTGAATAAATAGAACAATCATTCTTTAGAAGCATTTTTTTTTGTTTATAAAAAATGAATTACAAGGTGTGATTTTTGAAAAAAAAATTATAGGCTGCGAGAAAGAAAGAACAGTTTATCAACCCAAAGTGTTACATGTAAACAAGTCATTATAAACACCTCAAATAAAGAAAGTCCGCAGTCATGTAACCCGTCCTACACCAACACCTGATCTTGTTATGACAATTTGATTGAAAAGGTCGTGTGCAGAAACTTGTGAGCTGCAATTTGATACCAAATTTGCTACCGAAAACTCTAAATTCATAGAGATTGATACCAGTATATGAAATATGGTGCATTTTCAAAAGTTGCAAATTAAAAACGGACCATGCGGACATGTAGGGGTGAATGGCAGAGCGCGACCATTGACATAGCCCGAAACAACCGCTAGGTCATATCGATCGCATTGTGGCAATCCATGCGTTTTAAATTAACAATTGAATGAAGCGCGCACTTGGGATAGTCGACAGGGGCCCATCGTGGGCAAGCAAGCTTGACCATATTGACACGCTAAGCAATTTCGACCGCGTGCTTCGCTTTTGATTTGCAACTTTTGAAAATGCACCAAATGCCATAAACTGGTATCAATCTTTGTCACCTTTGAGTGTTTGGTAGCAAATTTGGTATCAAATTAGAGCTAACAAGATTCTGCACACGACTGTATCAATCAAATTGTCATAACAAGATCAGGTTTTGGTGTAGGGTGGGTTACATGACTGCGGACTTTCTTTATTTGAGCAGTTTATAAACACAAAATAATCACCTGGGAGTTCACTACAAAAGTGCACCAGGTGACCTTAACTGCATGTAGTAAAGTAGAGCTAATTGTGTCAATTAATTTATAAGTATGTGACAGCAAATTTAATTCATACTTATATTGTTTTCTCCAGTAATGCAGACCCTAAAGCTAAGCCCTCGGCAGCCATGGGTGATGATAATGCCGCTGATACCCCTCTTCAACAGTCGGTTGCTATGGCGATAGCTGGTACAAGTGTCTTTGCTAGTTCTGATTCAAGAGTGGAATCCGCCCAAGTACAGGTGAGAGAGACGTAAACATTGTTGCAGTTGAAATCCACACACCCCCTATTGAAACCCATCATACACAACCTATGGAAGATATGACCTCAGTCCAGTTGAAAGGAGGAAGGAAGAAAGAAAGAAGAAGAAGAGAATAAATTTTTTTTTTCTGTTGTGCGGTTTTGAACCCTGATCGCTTGGGTGCCACACCCATGCAAACATTTCCTTGGTCAGCTGCAAGGAGTGGGGACACTCATGTTGTAGTAGTCGTTGGTAGTATGGTATGCGCCGGTGCTGCTTAGCAACAGAGTTGCCAGTTGATTTTTCTTCAGTTATCAGATGTAACTCAAGTTGTATTGCCCCTCGTCTCTGTTTATGGCTTTGTTTATGGCCCTACTTTCTGATGGTCTCTCTCTCTCTCTAGGTGCCATATCCTAAGACGTTGGTGATCATGTCATGCCACAATTCTCTGTTATAAGCCATCTCCACAAGCTCTGTCGCTTTATGTTCAGCTCCCCTTTCTTTTAGCCAATCTTTCAGATTTGATAACCACATCACTCTCTTCCTGCCTCTGCTCCTTGTTCCTTCTATTCTTCCAGTCAATACTAGGTTCTTAAAACCATCCTTTCTGAGGATATGACCAAGGAATTTGAGCTGCTTAACTCTGATTTCTCGTAACAGCTTCCTGTTCACATTTGCTCTTCTAAGGACATCGTCATTAGACATTTTATCAGTCCACGGGATCTTCATCATTCTTCTAAGGAACCACATCTCGCAGCTCTCCAATCTTCTTTTAATGTCTGTTGTTATTGACCATGCTTCACTTCCATACAATAATACAGGGACGACATAGCAGTTGAGTACCCGAATTCTGGTCTCTATACTGAGGGCACTGTTTTTTAGGATCTTGTCTAACTTTGAGAACGCAGACTTAGCCAGTGCAATCCTTCTCTTAATCTCCTTAATACATCTGGCATCTTCTGTGATTAGACTGCCAAGGTAGTTGAAGGAGGAAACTTGCTTAATTCTTTGATCTTTCACCTTCAATATGCATGTTGGGCTTTCAGTCTTTGATACCACCATACATTCTGTCTTCTTGCAATTTAACGATAAACCTTTCCTCTCACTTTCCTGAACCACCACATCAAGAAGCCTTTGCAGATCCTCCTCAGACTCAGCTAATAGGACAGTGTCATCTGCATATCTTATGTTCGTGATGTTATGTCCACCTATACTGAGACCATTTTCCTTTTCTAGCTCCCTTAGAATCAGCTCACTGTAATAATTAAAGAGATCTGGTGACATCACACATCCCTGTCTGACTCCTCTCTTAATGCTTGTATATTCACTACAATCTCCATCCACCCTTATGCACACTGTTTGGTTCCAATAAAGGTTCTGCAACAGTCGTAGATCCTTTCCATGCAGGCCTAGCCTGCCAAGATCTTCAAAAAGCTGATCATGTCTCACCTTGTCGAAGGCTTTTGAGTAGTCTGATGGTGCTCGCCTCTTAATCCAACTTGATGACTGAAGAAATATCAACTGACAACTCCGTTGCAAACAGCAGAAATCATCAGCTGTATACATAACAGGTCGTCATTGCAACTGTAGCATCGATAAAGAAAACGGCCAGTTTTCGAAACGTCTGCATGTAAGCAGAATTTTATTGAACTAGTTGTAAGAAATTACAAATATCAATTTATCATGAATTTATCATAACTTCAAGAATTTGTTTGAAGTCTCCCACTCCAGGAAGTTGAAAGTAGATGTCACTAAAGGATATTAAAACAAATGTGACATGATCAAGGGAAATGAGTCACATGTCGGCACTGGTCGAAAATGAGTTTTACACATGTTTCTAAAGAGGACATTTAGAGCTTTCAGAAACTGAAAACCCCATGTTGATACAACTTTTCTTTCTGAAGTTACGCCAATTTATCAATCGCTGAAAACAATATAAAACAAAAGAATTTTAACACTTTCTTTACCAATATCTCAAAATCAATATTAGCGACATCTGACTCATTTCCCTTGATCGTGTCACAAGTTACTATTTGTAATACCTTTAATTCTTTTATATTAACAGAGGCAGCCAAGTCATACTCGTCTTTCTGAAGAGAGCACCAGGGATCTCCTGATGTGCTTCCTATGGGTAGTCAAAAACATGGATCCCAGAGTCTTGCAGTCATGGTGGGCCTCTTTCCCCTCCAATCGTATCAACCAATTACTGGATGTGTTCTTCTATGCTGTGTGTGCATTTGAGTACAAGGTAAATAATTATAAATGTCAGCATTTTTATAACACCTGTTCATTAACTTGTTCAATGCTCTTTCCCTCTCCCACTAGGATATATCATACCATTTGGCTGCAATGGCACTGTTATGCCTACCCCTAAAGCTCCCTATTATACACCTAGGTAGAGTGGCACAAAAGTGTTTTTCCCAAGGAAACAGCACAAGTCATGTGCACTATGCAGCCTAACAGACCAGCAAATACTGTTTTCATGTAAATTTTCTGTATGTTGTGTAAATTCTCATTAAATGTATGCAATATGTGACTAGCTCTCACAAAAGGAGGGTAAAGTCGCTAGTTATGAGTTTTGAGATGTTCCAGCTGCTGAGTTGCTGTTCTTTGTTTGAAGACACCTGTATTGACAGTGGTATGTTCTTTGTAATTGGGGTCAAAATTGAATACAGAATACAGCATATAAGTCCCCATTCACAAAGGACATACCAAAATCTTACACAGGGGTAGTGTAGATTTTAAGTGGAATAGCCGATTTAGGGACCCTCATGACTCAAACTAAACAAACAGGGTGATGAAGGATTCACAAACCGTCTGCAAATCAATACTAAAAATGCTCAGAATGTCTGCGGAGTGCCCATGGATGTACAAGAAATGGGTATACAAATAAATGTGCAGGTCATGACACAGCTATATACACCGTCATTTGAATAATAAAACTGTCCATAAGGCATAAAAAATAGTTAAATTAAGCCAAAAAAACCAAATTGTTTGCTTGCCTCGAATGAATTTTAAAAATTGGGTCGGTCGGTCGGGAAAAGTTTTTTTTTTTTCTTTCTTTCCGTTTCCCAGAAACAGACATGGCGAATACCGAATGCAATTAATGGTTCAAGCATTTCCGTAGCAGCAACATCACGCCATGGTCCAGCATCTGTGCTCGCCACTTGCACCTTAAACAATTGTAGCTCTTCTACATGTAGGCCTCACGTTTAATGAACTGTACAATTCTCCTACATGTAGTGTTTTCTGCTTTTCAAAACTATCATATTAATCAGCGTGTTCGGTCCCTTGCTTCACCTGTACAGCTAGCGCTACTCGTGTTGTGTCCGACATGTTTTAAGTGAAATCATATTTATACCAAGCGATTTGTGCTCTTAATAAAAGTAGCCTCAACAAACATGTTGAAAAAAATAGTGCAATGTTACTTCCTAGTCGATACGAACAAATATCATGAATCTAAATATTTATAAACAAGAAATGAATATCTGGTACAACTGTTTTCAAATTTTATCTACTTTTACCATATTTTAACATCTGCTATATTGTATCCATTCTTGCACGATATGCATGGTTATATTTTGCCTGTAAATAAACTCATCCCTAGATGCGCCGTCCGAAATGTGCAGGTGGATAGCAAATTGTATTAGAGCTTAGACGCTGAGGTGGTATACGAAATTGTGGAACCCGACAGTCGGGTACAGCCGGACACGTAAACATGCAGGATATGGTATTTTACAACGTTTCTTTTAAATCATCGGTTTTTCAGACGAAAAATACATGCCATTTTTGGGAAAATCGCAACAAAAAAAAAATTTCAAAAAAAAAAGTTCTACGGTCGGGACTGCCGAGACGGTCGGTCGGACGAGGGCAAGCAAACAACTTTTTTTTTTGGCCTTAGCGTAACCTTAAAAAAATTAGGGTAGGTAGGTAGGGATTTTTAAAAAAACTTTTAAGCTTTAAATTGCGTTTGATAAAGGCCTTACACCTTTTTTTTTTTTGTTTTTTTTTCAATATTTTATTTATTCATTTATTTATTTAATATGTATTTTTGGCAAAAAATCAAAAAAAAGTCTAAAAATTTTTTGTTAGGCCTAACTTAAAAAAATGTAGAACTGATACAGAGTTACAGAGTGTTACAAAGTGCGTTGGATATTCCAGTTGAAATCCATACACTCCTATGGAAGACATGACCTTAATCTTCCATGCAGGGGTGTAGATTTAAAATGTTTTAGGGGTGTATGGATTTCAACTGGAATAGTCCATTAATCAAAATATCCCTATTGTCAATCCTTTATTTATTTTATTTATTGTGATAAATTATGATTTTATCCCACAGGGCAAGAATGCAATTTTCAAGCGACAGTCGCGCATGTCTCTGAAGAAATCGGACGTGAAGCAACGTCTTGAGGAAGTCATCCTGGGCACAACCAGTGCTCGTAGCAATATGATACAACGCCACAGTAGACAAGGATCACTCACAGGTGAGGCAATCGATCGATCGATAGATCGATCAATCAATCAATCAATTAGTCAGTCAATCAGTGATATAATCAATCAATCGATTAATCAATCAACAATCAATTAGTCAGTCAGTCAGTGAAATAATCAATCAATCGATTAATCAATCCATCAATCAATCAATCTGATGTGAAATAACACATTTAATAATTAACCACAGATATAATGTCCCTGAGAGGTGAGACAATCAATCAATCAATCAGTGAGACCATCAATCAGTGAGACAATCAATCAATCAAATAATCAAACACATGAAGTAACACATTCGATAACTAACCACCGATATTATAATGTCCCTATCATGTGTTGTCACTTAAATTTATATTTTTTTTATAATTTTGTCTTCTTTTAGATAAGCACTTCAATCCAGCTCTAGGACAAGCAGAAAAGTTGCGATGGAATAAAGACAAGACCCACTGGAAACAGAATATTGAGACACCCACTGAGAGGTATGTGATTTAAAAAGCAAAAATAAACCAATCTGATCCTCTCTGACCTTACCCATTAAGAACCAGAAGTTTTTAAAGCCATATTGTAACATTTGCTGGTGGAGGATGCCCTCAATATTTTGTAAAATACAATTGTTAATGTATGCCAGTAAACTAACATACCCTGCAAAAATCAAGACTTTATGTGCTGTAGTTTTGTCAAAATCCGAGATTTTGAATAAACCATCTTAATAAGACATTATTTATGTTAGTTTAACATGTATGCGATGTTCATAACACAGTACATACCCCGGTATACATACATTGGCGTGCTGTGTCATACACACATGTAAAGGATTGTACCATAGCACGACCGATTGTACAAAAAATCCTACCAATTCACAATAACTTGTTGTGTCAGCTAATTCTCACTTGTGATTTATTTTCAATTGCATTGTTTGTCCTCTCTAACAGACCATTATATGAGTTGGAGCAAGAAGCAAACTTGGAAGGTCACCTAGCAACAGAGGTTGTCATGGTAGTGGTAGATGGATTGGAATTATTAGTCGGTGTAAGTATATAGTATACAGTAAACCATGCAGACGATGTGGACGCTTCTTTGTTAAACAGTGATGAACAACAGTGAAACATGATTGAATCCCTAATTAAGCT
This sequence comes from Amphiura filiformis, assembly GCF_039555335.1. Lineage (NCBI taxonomy): Eukaryota > Metazoa > Echinodermata > Ophiuroidea > Amphilepidida > Amphiuridae > Amphiura > Amphiura filiformis. Next base: position 1,352,329 of record NW_027306058.1, read on the forward strand.
AGTATCCCCTCTTCTATTATGGGATTTTGATTTATGATTTAATTAAATATTTTGGGCTGTCCCTTACTAAAGAATCACATGTAGCAATTAGCAACTGGATTGTTTTGATGTGGCAGGATAAATTTATAGATTTAGGCCTACAATGTAACTTGTCTTTTTCAAAACCAGTATTGCTTTTTAAGTAGATTTGCTCCCACAATCACAAGAAAATTAATTTTTGCTGGTGGAATTGTAGTCATTGAGGCATTTTATTTGTTTATTTATTTGTTTTAAGAGAGAAACTCAAACTATGTGGAATAGATAAAAAAATGCTTTTAATTTGTACAGGCTGTGGAAACCCTGAATAATTGTGTAAAAGTTGAATAACTGATGTGTTTATCTTGTTGCAGACAATTTCCTCAGCAGATCATCTGCAAGGTTCTTTGACTGGTGTAATGGGTGTACTTCTCCATGCATTGGCTTTTAACCAAAGTATTATTGTGTTGAAAAACATCTTGGCAACACAGAGGTCACTTGTCTTTAAGGTAAGTGTTATAATGACGGTAATTGCTTTTGGTTAGTTGGTTGCTTCACGTAAGTCCCTCCTATGATCTAGGATTACCGGATTTCATAAATCTGTGAAAGTCATAGTTCAGGGATGAATTAAGGACTTCCATCATGCACTGTAAAAGTGTTATCACCAGAGTTTCAACTGCCACTTTACTTTTCAAATCCCATTGAATTATGTGGAAAAGATGTTGTTTTAAAATTGTGTGTGTGTCATTATTACTTGGTTGATTTCAGAACAAAAGTGATGTGTGTAGAAAGGATAACTCACACCTTCTGTAGATAACATGAAATGTGAAATCGACCAACATATTGACAGTGTTTTGATAGTAAACATAACTGTCCAAATTCTAATTTGACCATGCACTTCTATGCAGTAGCAGAGCAGTGGTGTCATGTTTACTTACACTGCTATCATGGCTATATATGCTAGATGCATACAATGTAGTTAACCCAGTGAGGTATTGGGTAGTACTTTAATAATGCGTTGCGATTTTAGGCCAATTTCGCTTAATCGATAGGTGGCGCAACGAATTATGAATACTGAGAATTGCTACATCATGGTAGCATATGCATCGGTTTTATAGTCTCTAACACACTACCTCATATATGTTTAATTTTAAACCACCATTGTTATTCTGACAGTATCCAGAGTTGTTGTTTGAGGAAGAGACTGAGCAGTGTGCTGATTTGTGTTTACGATTGCTACATCATTGTAGCTCATGTATCGATGTGGTCCGATCTCATGCCAGTGCTTCCCTCTACCTACTCATGAGACAGAACTTTGAGATTGGCAATGTAAGTATACATTTACATGAAAAAAAAAACCTTACTGAATATTCTTGAAACTAATTTATAAAATTTTAAGACTTAAAATAGTCTACCACAACTTAATTTAAATTACAAATTACAACTAACAAGATGAAAGTGATTTCATTGTCATGACAGTTGCTGCTTCTGTAGAGGGACGGTTCACAGGAATAAAGTACTTAGCCACTACCGTCCGTCCCAAGTTGGACGCAGTAGCAGCAAGTTTGCTAGAATTGACAAAACATGAATGATGTTTACCTGGGCTTGACTAGGATTCAAGTTTTTGTCAGAGAAGAACGGCACTTGTTTATATTTTGAGAGCGTGCAGAGCGTAAACACGGAAGTGGGGTTCTGATTGGCTGAATCAATTGTCTGATAATCATAGCAACAGACCGATAATCTGATTGGCCGATTGTGTGTGAAATCGTTAGTCGGCGCAGATCGGGGCCCTTAAAGTGAACACAAAGCTCCACGTATGTCGCTCATTAACAGGACGCTCGCATCAATCTCAGCAAGGGAGTGCCATTCTACCTTAAAATCCAAAACTGTGCACGTCCTAATAAACCTTTGATGCAGATCAATCTAGTCCAGGAAGACGTCACACCTGGCCATGGCATTTTACTCATAAATGTGTTCATGTTATTGCAAAACCATTTTGTGAAAATTTTGTTTCACTGATCTTTTTCAAATCCCAATGACTTAAATTATTGTCTGCATCCACAGAACTTTGCTCGAGTGAAAATGCAAGTAACAATGTCTCTATCTTCCCTGGTTGGCACGGAAACCAACTTCCATGAGGAGTATCTTCGCCGTTCCCTCAAGACCATCTTGACTTATGCGGAGGAGGATGTGGAATTGCAAGAAACATCTTTCCCAGAGCAGGTATGTATAAGAGACACTAAAAATATTTTCAGGCTGTTGAGAAAGCACCGAAAAGATGTTTTAAGGGTACTACACCCCTGGCCAATTTTGTGCCTATTTTTGCATTTTTCTCAAGAATTATAGCACATTGGTGACAAGTAAGATAATGTATATTATAGGGGCAAGGACTACAACTACTGCACTGAAAATTCAGCAACTCAAGGCAACAGTTATTGATTTATTGATCAAATATTGGTTTTCCCTCATTTTTGATTCCACAACTGTTGTCTGTGCTGAAATAAAATTTTCAGTGCAGTAGTTGTAGTCCTTGCCCCTATAATATACATATCTTACTTGTCACCAATGCGCTATAATTTTGAGAAAAATGCAAAATAGGCACAAAATTTTGCAGGGGTGTAGTACCCCCTTTATGCTAACCCTTTTAGTGGGGTGGGGGGAGTTTGGTTGGCAGTGCCCTGTGTGTTGCTCATACTGCCTGCTTAATTGAAAGCACCCACTCTGTGGTAATATGTGGTTTTTTGGTAGGGTTAGGGTTAATGAGCATGCTGAAGAAGAGGGTAGTCAGTGCGCATGCATCATGGGTGTGGCAAAGAAAGTTTTTCACAAGGTAGTCAAAATTGCATTCAAGGTTTTGACAGAATAATGATAAATTTGCTCGAGCCTGGTCCAACCAGATCCAGGAACCGAAAATATATCTGTATATAGTGGCTATCTGGCTAGTGGAAATGAATCAATAGTTTCCAAATGCCCCTATATCATTTAAAAAATAAAATTTGCAGTGTCTATTCTTAACCAAACTCAGCAGTAAAATATCTCTTTATCCTTAACAGTTTCAAGTTAACAGGGTATACCAATCCAATTTCAAATATTCCTACACCTCACTGGCAGCCATAGTATTGGTTCAGTGATTCTGGTGATAGTTCTTGATATTTTGACAAAGTATCTAAAAAACTTGGGACTTTTTATATTGAATCCTATGGCTAGCACGCAGAGAATTAACTTGTCCAATGTTGACAAAATATTGATGATGATTCTTTGCAGGTGCGTGATTTGGTGTTCAACCTTCACATGATCTTATCCGACACAGTGAAGATGAAAGAGTTCCAGGAAGACCCAGAAATGTTGCTGGATCTCATGTACAGGATTGCCAAAGGGTTAGTGCTTCTTCTTGATGTATAACATAGTAGTGGTTGTCAATATCAAAAATATTTTGATGATTTAATCCTTCTGAAAATTAAGCTGTAGCTTAGGACTAATTTGCTTGGTGCTTGATTAAATCACACCACTAAATCTTTCCCAAACTTTTTTTCTCTGTGACCCAAGTTTCACATGACACGATTCGCAGCATAATACAAATGCTGTTACTTAACTTAAATTATCAGCCTTGTACCAGACAAATGCATGCGAAATCAAAAATTTGCAAGTTTAATGCTAAATGGGTCAAAATGGGGTTACATGACCAATACAGCGATACTGTGTACTTTAATGCACATAGAAGTATTTATTTAAATTGTTTCCGGCAAGTCCCGTCACCCCATTTGGAAGGGGCTGTGACCCTTTTAAAGGGTTGTGACCCAGAGTTTGGGAACCGCTTGCATAATTTGCCACAAAATTTGTATTATATCGCAAATGTCCAAAAATCAAAATTATTTGATATCAGAAGGACATTCTTTGTATTCAGAATGCAATTTGATGTGTCTGATGTGATCTCAGGCCTCACAAGAAATACTGTGCAAAGGTGGGTGACCGATCCCTTCACGTAAAGTTCAACAAATTGCACCCCTGGTAATCATAGAAATATGCTACTGATAATCATTTTTTACGAAAGATGAAAATCCCAGGAAGAAGTGCATGAAAAAGCTTTGATACTACAGATAATAAAGATAAATAAAGAAATATTTTCCTGTAATTTATCCGTCTACAGATATCAGAATTCCCCAGACTTGCGACTGACATGGCTTCAGAACATGGCTGGTAAACACACAGAGAACAAGAATTACACTGAGGCTGCCCAGTGTTTGGTCCACGCCGCAGCCCTTGTGGCTGAATACCTTCACATGCTTGAAGACAGGACGCACCTGCCAGTAGGCTGTGTCACATTTGGGGTAAGTCACTTTAAAAATTAATCAATGGCATGCAGGAAAGGAGGCAAGGGCCATACCCTCCCCTTTAGTCATGGGAAATTGTCAGTCGGGGTGGGGGGATTGTCAGTAGAAGGAATGGGGAAAATTGTCAGTCTGGGACAGCTTAAGGTTTGATCAGTTGATGATAAAGTCACAGAATGAAAATATTATGTGCAATGTTTAATATGCGCTGTTTTTTTTCCTCGTCACTTTTTCACCAGCAGCATTATTTGGGTTTGACCTTTTATTGACCTCTGGGCCCATTTCACAAAGACTTACGATTGAACTTGGGATTGATTTAGCACACATAATTCTCTATTAAATCAATCATAAGATCGATCATAACTCTTAGTTAAACCAGCCCCTGATCAGTCAGGGTAACGCATGGCATGCTCACACTCAGGAAATCCTGCGCACGCCACTGAATTGAATTAGATACATTCAAATTGCTTAATTAAGTTAACAATTAGAAATTTTTCCCTTCAAAATTTCAATTTAATATTGGTATGTTTTTCTTAACAGCGCATCACACCCAATGTCTTGGAGGAGAGCGCAGTATCAGACGACGTGGTATCCCCCGATGAGGAAGGCATATGTACAGGCAAATATTTCACTGAGAGTGGACTTGTGGGATTGCTGGAACTGGCTGCTACTTCCTTCAATCAGGTATCATATTTGTGTGTTATTATTTCCTATCCCATAATGCATTGGATAATGGTACGTACCATATGTGACCAGATTTGGTCCAATTAGGCTAAAGTCGGCAATAATGAAACTGAGATATAAGCAAAAAGTGAGGAGAAAAAACAATAAAAACATAAGGAAATGGACATATAAAAAGTTCCTAACTTGCAACCAAGTATTCAAGAAACCTCAGTAATAACATCAGTAATTGTAGGTACTGAGCAAGTTGGTAACATTGGTGGCAACTCAATTGTCAAAATTTGTGGCTTTAGCCTGAGCGGGTCAGATTAGGTCACATATGTAACACCACACCTTATAATTACTAACTGTAATACTCTAGCCATTCTAGCTAAACAGACATTATTGCCTTATCAATAGAGGTGAGAATCCTGTTGTGTAATGCCCAACCATAAATCCCCAAGTAACCCTAGAGGCACTGACCAATTAACCATCCCCCCTTGTCGTACAAAGCAACAGTTATTTATATGTACCAGCTTCGGTGACACTCAGTGACGTCACACCGGACAAATTCCATTTCCAGAGGAGGTTCGTGGGTGTGAATGCAATGGAGCAAATAAATCTGAAATCAATACCGCCTTTATTTGCTAAGAATTGAACAGTGCACCTGTCTCATCAAATCACTCTAACACCACTTTGAAAGTGACAGGTGTCATTGAAGTTGGAATAGATAAAAGCTGTGCAGAACATTAAAGGAGAATTTTGTGATCCTAGCATCCTCTTCTTATGACATTTTTCAGTAGATATCCACAAAAATGCTTATTCAAAAAATTTCAGTTGATTCCGATTTTGCGTTTGCGAGTTATGCATGATTATGTGTATTATGCTGCTCCATGAGCCACAGAACAAAATTCAAATTTGACGATATTTTTGGTAAACGAATTAATCTGCAAGAATTTTTTGGTTCATAAACATTATGTAGCCAGAGGTTTCCAGTGGTATAAAATTTCAACTTTTTTTGAGGAAAGTGGGGGGGATGAGGCTGTGGATCACGAATGCCCTTTTAATTTATCACATAAACATTCCAGAGATACCGTAACTTGAAGATTCGCCTAATGACGCACTTGGGCTCCTTTGCCTTGGGGTAAATTTTTTGACCAAATTGAGAGTTCCCTTCTCTGAAATCCCAACAGGAATTAAGGTTGGTGGGAATTTTATGGGAGGGCACTTTTAGGTTGTGCCTAAAATTCTACTTATGTTAAAGGAGCCCATAGCGCCATTAAGCAAATCTTTACGGTAATACTCAAGTTGTGAATCTGACTATAAGGAGCAATTATCAAGTAGCAAGCAATTTGTGGTTTTTGTTCAATTGAGTGTGTTTTTAAGTTCTATGCCAGGCATTCTCAAATAGATTCTGTGAAGTGCCACATTAAAAAATGAAATAACATTACATAAAGTGCCACTAACCAAATAGAGCGTAGCATCTTCAGTGTCCCTCCTTAGGGCCCCTAGTTGGGGCGAAGGGTAAAGCCCTGGCATGGTCCTCGAAGCTTGTGGGTTTGGGCCATTGAAAGTGTTATAGGAGGGATCTCCTGGCATGTTTCTTTTTTCAACTATTTCAACAGACATAATAATATTACAGATAAACAACCTTGGTCTGGGGCACACCGACATCGCCTGGCTAATAATTATTTGGTGCAGCAGAGACATTAAAATGAATACACGGGATCGATACACGTGAATTGCTATGCACGATTTTGATATCAGACGAAAATCTTCGGATACTGAGTTAGAAAATGATGAATATCTCCGTAAATGAATTTTTCTCAAGAAACCAGATGTGGTCTCATACACTTGAAAATACGTGTTGAACAGATATTATAGTCGTTAGCGTGCGCTTTGAAAATTGGCCGTGCGCTTTGAACTCAAAATTTGACCAAAACTCTCAATTTTATATTGCGTTGGTCCTGTAGGCCTATGGACTACAGCGCGCAGCAGGCTATAGCGGCACTCACTCAAGTGGAGACAGTATATTAACCATTGACCGCAATGTCGTATACAAGCTTGCTCACACAGCAAAAAATCAATTACCCCGTCTATTGTCATAGCCTTAGTCAGGTCACTTCGCTAATAATATACATCTCATAAGGTCCGAATAAAATAGCCATGTGTGGCTGTGGATTCACCCTACCATGGCGATTTCTACTATGAAGATATCGGGGCGATGTCACTGTGTGGGGCGGACATTTTAAAAATGAATTTAGAAGAGCAGCAACGACACCACTTGCATTACATTCCAGATGTTAAATCTACATCATATGCAAAATTTGAGGAAAAATGAACGAGGCTGTTTTATTTTAGGGCCATTTGGCTATAACGGGTCTTTACATGTAGCCATATGGAGAGAGTGCCCCCCCCCCCATTTTAGGAACAAAAAATGTGATTTTAAAAAAACCGCCCGTGCGAATTTTCTAAAATTTTCAGAGTATGTAGTATGAACATGTAGAAATATAATCAAGTAGTTACCCTACCTGCTCTTCTCCAAAAAAATAAAAAGTCCTATACCTCAATGATAATGAAACCTAGGTGAAACATGAATACACTTCAAAATTATCAACAAACTTTTATTTTTCTGATTTTTCTTTTAAATTAAAGGGTGCCGTGTGCCACTCAGGAATCACAAGTGGCATGTACGCCGCTATTTGCGGATGCCTGTTCTATGCATTTCTCTTTTCTCAGCGCCCTCCGATTAGGAAGCTAGCTAGATGGCGCCATTTAAATATTTGTTTATTATTATTAAAATCCCCCAGGCTGGTAAATACGAGACCATGAATGAAGTCTACAGAATCTTGATCCCCATCCACGAGGCTAACAGAGAGTACAAGAAACTGTCCATCATACACGGCAAACTCCATGAAGCTTTCAACAAGATTGTACATCAGGTAAGCATTGGGCTATTCCATTTAAAATCCACACTACCCCTGTGGAAGATTTTGGAAATATCTTCCACCGGGGGAGTATGCATTTTAAATAGAATGAACACTTTAGCAGCTCCATTTGAAACTCACCCTCCCTCAGTGGAAGATTAAGGTTGAATTTTTCTCAGAGGGGGTATGAAATTTAAATGGAGCTGCCTAATGTGCTAATTACATTTGAAATTCATACTCCCCCTATGGAGGATATTTCCAAATTCTTCCACAGGTGTAGTGTGGATTTCAAATGGAATAGCACATTGAAAAAAAAACACTGTTCTGCATTCCTGACCAGCAGACAGACACAAACTGACAGAAACTTTTTTCTTGGATGAATTTCTAAAATTTCTGAGAAATAACAACTCCAATTTGCTAAATCTTATAGTTGTTCCTTCATATATAATCGTCTTGAGACCACAGAAATTGTATAAATATATTTTGGTATAACACCTCCAATTTTGTGATACCAATACTTCCACAGACCTCCACTTTAAGTCGATTGTGTAGGGGTGCGTGCGTGAACAACTCCACAGTTGAAAATTAGAATGTGGGCTGTGTGCGTTTGTGTGAGACTTCACGGTTGAAAACTCACACTGGGGGTGGGACATACAAGAGGGCGGTAAAGTTTTCTTTTTCCCATTATCTGGCAATCAGTGTGGGGTACAATGATTTAACTTGGTAATTGGTAGCAGGGCCAGAGATTCTCAACCTGGTAAGATTTTCAAACCCAAAATATGATGATTCAGTAGCCGAATTACATAAGATTTTTTTTGTTCCATCATTTTTAATGTTTTTTATTTTTCCTGTTCCAGTTTTTTTTATTATAACTTGCCAAGGGGATTTTACATGGAATAGTTTTACTTTTTTTTTCATAATACCAAATAGCATTTTATTAGAAACTGTACCTGAATAACGTGTGCAGTGCCTTAGCGTGAGAAACGACCAAGACAAAAACAGTAATGCCGCCCTCTGCAGTCAAAATAATGGAAAGGGATGTGGATGGTTTATAGTGATATACTTTTCGTCAGTATGCATACATTTCAAGATATAATGAATGAATGAATGAATGAATGAAGGAAGAAGGAAGGAATAAATGAATGAAGGAATGAATGAATGAACGAACAAAATGTAATTGCTTTTATTTCCTCTGCAGGGTATGCGTCGGTTGTTTGGAACCTACTTCCGTGTCGGTTTCTACGGTGCCAAGTTTGGTGACTTGGATGGAGAAGAGTTTGTGTACAAAGAGCCAGCTATCACCAAGCTTCCAGAAATAGCTCACAGATTAGAGGTATTACTAGTGGCAAATGGTGGTCATAGACCACAAACCTAGCTGGGGCGTATTGGTGTTGTGGAGGTATCTGACCCCTGCAAAATATTCCAAAAATGTTTCCCTGGTCATGTGGTTTGTTGTCAACAAGTTTGAGTCCCGTACTCCTTACAGATGTCCAGAAAATGCAAGTTTAATATTTGACCCCAGATGACCTTTGACATGACCCCTGCAAAATGATCCAAAAATGTTCCCCTGGTCATCAAGTTTGTTGTCACCGAGTTTGAGCCCCGTACCCCTTACAGATGTCCAGAAAATACAGATGCCCTGACCCCTGTAAAATGTTCCACTGGTCATGAGATTTGTTGTCATTGAGTTTGAGCCCCATACCCCTTACAGATATCCAGAAAATAAAATTATAAGATTTGACCCCAGATAACCTTTGACCTGACCCCCGCAAAGTGTTCCAAAATGTTCTCCTGATCATTAAGTTTGTTGTCACTAAGTTTGAGCCCTGTACAGTCGGAGGGCCATCATGCGCGTTTTCCGTTAAAGGTCAAATTATTAACGTACGCGACCTTTGCAAAAATGACCGTCGCACTCTTGGGTATGTTTTTTTACCTTTCCCGCAGAAAATTTCAATTTGAAATGTATCGTATTATGTGTAGCCAATCATCTTGGGCAATTTACAAATAAATTGTATTGAAAATATCTTCACAATTCTCTACTTGATTTCCATTTTGTCTACTTTTGTAGTTAGAATTCGTGATTTTTTTTTTTGCTCTACCTTCAAATTTATTTTCGTTGCTAAGGACTTCTAACCCGGATATTTTCTGTCTTAACGCTTTAATCATTCTAATTTTTAGCCAGACAAGTAATTTCAACCTTTATCTATCGATTAGTCTTTGTCCCAAATTTTGAACTTAAAATTCTAAGTTGTTATAATTGTTTAAATTGGTTACCCAGATTAGGCCCATCGACGAAAATTAAGTAAACAACTTCATAACAATATCTCGTGACTTGACACCATTAACGAGTACACGCGCGCGACTTTGTTGCGCCCAAGCTCGCCATTCATCTGCGTTCAGTGAAATACGCGCGCATGGTTTAACACTGCTCGCATGAACCTTCTCAATGTTGTTGTCGCATGGCCTACTGAATACTGGTATTTTTCCGTCTTGTAAAATACCCTTTTCATCCCGGCAGGTTTTTGTCTTAACCAACCAAAAATCTTGATTTTTTAATATGAGGATAATAAGCCATGTTTCTAATCATATGCACATTCCTGATATATGAACTCGCACCATTTTTAAAATAACGCAGTTTTTGTTACTCTTTTATCTCAATTCATGACAAAAATTTGTGTTTATGTGCCAATATCATATTCGTTGCAAAGTTACGGTATTTTTTGTGAACATTATATGGAATGTTGAAAGCCTTTCTTGTAGTTATATATAATTATAAAATATATAGCTATTACGTATTAGGAGTTGCAGAGAGAATTTTGGAAGCTTTTAAAATTGCAACCCGAACCAAGCAAATTTAAAGATCGTTGTGTGCGTATTCATAGCGTACAGTTTAATAATAGCGCGTCAAAGTTGAATGGCTCTCCAACTGTGTACCCCTTACAGATATCCAGGAAATGCATTTCTAAAATATGACCTTTGACCTGACCCATGCAAACTGTTCCCCTGGTTATGAGATTTGTTGTCACCAAGTTTGAGCCACATACCCCTTGCAGATGGCCAGATAATGCATTTGTAAGATATTACCCCTTTAATGACCTTTGACCCCAATTCTGTATGCAAGTTATAGGCGTGTGGTATAGCCGATGCATATATGCAAATGATGTCATTGTACTATATAATATGTGGCAGAAGAAACATTTTGAAGGTATTTGGTTAAATACCAGAAATGCCCCCTTAATGACCTTTGACCCCCGTTCTGTTTAGACCCTGTGGGCACTGGATATAGCCGATACATATGTACAAGTTACGTAACTGTAGGGTGTAACATGTAGGAGGAGAAGCATTCTGAAATTTATTGCCAGAAAGAAGAAAGAACGGACAGAAAAACAGGACCTAGCTCGGGGGGGTTGAAAACCCCCCAGCTAGGTAAAAACAAAAATATTTAAATGAATATGCAGTCATTTAATTTTGACATCAAAAACATTTAGGGCTCTGGGAAACCTTGCCACATCTCCATTTCAGCCATTTTGAAAAAGAAGAAAGTTAGAAGAAATTTGGGGTTGGAAATTGACATGTCTTTGTTGTCATGTGAAAGCCCATTATTTTCTGATGTTGGCACCAAATCTCATTTTTTGCCAAGATGGAGATGAGCCCTCGGCATATGACCAATTAAGCAATATTTTGATATACTGTAAAAGTGGTAATTTTTGCGTACAATTATTTTTGAGATTTTGGGAAATTGTGAGAGTAATTTATTTGCTGAATTTATTTCAAGTACAATGTAATTTATATTCAAAATATTTCATTGTATTTTGTTATTTTTGCGCTTGCATGTCCATTGCGCACTCGCAAAATTCGAAAAAATAAAACCCTCACAAAAGTAACGCATTTTTTTTACAGTATGTAAGTTGTATATTACAAAAATTATTTCCCTCATCAAGTCTTTTTTTTTTTTTTTGTCTTTAGAAATTAACAAGGTGATAAGAATCAGAAACAAGGCTTTGTATAATAAGTGTTAAAATGTTAGGAATTGACTTGCTGTATTGTTGTTCAAAAATACCCAATGACAATGCAAATGACTTATCCTTCAATTTAAGTCAATTTATAAATAATTTTAAATTCTTTTACACTTACGTTGGTATCACTGAATGGGCCTTAAAAAATTATAACATTGTGTAATTTGTAATTTCTGCAAAAATTATTTAAATTTTGTCTTTTCACAGAATTTCTACAGTGAGAGATTTGGGCAGGAGCTGGTGGAGGTTATCAAAGACTCTAACTCAGTGAACCGTGAGAAGCAGGATCCCAACAAAGCCTATATACAAGTGACTTATGTAGAGCCGTATTTTGATTATCATGAGATGCTACAGAGACCAACTTACTTTGATAGGAATTATAATATCAGTAAGTACTAATATGCCAACACTTTAGTCTGGTGCCTAAGCCAAAATCTGAAAGTAGCGTCCGCACAATGTTTTATTGTGTTTTTTTATATCTCTGCGACCTACCGATTCAGAATCTGGCGGGTGATACCCTGGCACCCATGAGCATTTTGAAATAAATGACTCCAAAATGACCCCTTATGGTTATACAGGGGTCAGAAATTAAAAGTGTTCGAATCAAATTATTTGTCTAGGCCCAAGAATCACAAATATATAATTTTTTTTCTCAATATGACCTTTGGTTCAGAAGTTATGTGCCACAAAATGGAACTTGATATGGCGAATACATTTATCTTATTTTTAGTATAGTCAAAAACCTCAATTCCGTGACCATTCTCTGGCTAGTAAGGTTTGACGATTGATTTGACTTCTACGGACTATTTAGAAAAAAATTAGCTCCCATATTCCTCGCAAAAAAACTCGGCATTTTTCGCCAGAGGCCAAAATCCAAAATGGCCGCCGCTGCCATTTTGAAAAATTAAGTTGTTAATCAGAGCACCTATAATCATGTACTTTTTTGGGTAATCCGAGCACAAGGAATCTGATTCTGACATTTGTACACAATTTTAGGTGCTCTAGAAAACAGCCCTCGAATTAAGGATCTGAAGGGGCACGGCAACTTTTTTAGGGCAAGTTGAAAATTGCCTTGGATTTCCACTTAAAATGCAAGGCAGCAAGGCAGTTTGTAATATTTCAAGAGGGCATCATGGCAACTGTTGAAAATTTGAGAAGGGCACCAAGGCAATTTCTCAGAAGTGATGAAAACACACACAAACATAGATAGATGATTTTATAATGAAGGGGCAGGGCTGGGGCACCAACGGCAACTTCATTAAAGGGCACGGCAAATGACTGCCTTGGGTAAAGGACACATTTTGAGGGCATTACGGCAGTTGGGGTGGGCACCCACGGCAAAATGCCATGGGTGCCGTGGGTTAATTCGAGGGCTGCTAGAAAATACAATCAAACATTTTGTCATGTAATAAATGTGTGTAAAATGTAACAAAGTGAACTAAGGGGGAAAAGTGGATGAGTTGAAAGAGTGCTTACTTGGAATTGGCCCATGTATAGTGCTATGGTAAATCTGGGACTAAGTGTTTTAATTGGATCACACACTTTAAATGTTTTGAATACTCATCTTTCCTTCACAGGACGTTTCATGTATGCAACACCGTTCACCAAGGATGGCCGAGCACACGGAGACCTACAGGAGCAGTACAAGAGAAAGACTATCCTAACGACCTCACATGCATTCCCATACATCAAGACAAGAGTCAATGTCATTGAGAAGACTGAGGTAGGGTAATCATTTTTATTTTGTCAACCACAGCATGACTTTTGATACGCCTTAGTCCTACCACAATGTTTTACAGGATCGAACATTGATTGCTCTTAAAATATGCCTACATTCATGATCAAAATCAAGCATGGTCAAAAGGTTAACTTGGACACAGCTGCACAGAATCATTACACCCAGTTTCAGTGGGCGATAATTATCTTATCGTCAACCTATTGCCAACTGAGGGCATCTTTTTAAAGGTCTTCCATTGATGTGTGTGTTTGACCATCCCGCACACCGTGTACGTACTGTGCTATGAACATCACATACGTGATTTTAAGTTTGACTCTTTGGAATTAAACCCACAACCCTGACAACTTTACTACCTATATTTTCAGATTGTGCTATCGCCAGTACAAGTAGCCATTGAAGACATCCAGAAAAAGACAAAGGAGCTAGAGGTTGCAACCTTAACTGAACCTGCTGATGCCAAGATGTTACAGATGGTGCTCCAAGGGTGTATAGGAACTACAGTCAACCAGGTGGGTGTTAATTGGTGGTATTCTCAACAACTTGTGTCTGATGTCACCTGTCAATCAAACTCAGAAAAGATTTGTTTACCTGTTGTTGTGATGATTGAAATGAGGCGGTAAAAGTGTACCTTATGCAATGTTGCCAAAAAATTTCAGCTGAATCACAGGTCAAATAATCGAAAAGTCACCGAATTTTTCTCTTGGTTTCTATGGGACAGAAAATTGTTTTAAAAAAGTCGTGGGGAAAATCTTCAAAAGTTGCCCAATTGGGCTAACAAATCGTGGGTATAAGCAACCCTGGCCTTATGGTCAATTTTACATGATTCCTTTCTCCAATAAAGGCGCCAGTTAAGGGTCATGGGGAGTTTGATTGACAGTGACGTCAGACGCAAACTAGTCTTTTAGCCTTAGATTGGGCGAGTCCATTTAAAAGCCACACTACTCCTGTGGAAGATTTTGGAAATATGTTCCACAGAGGGAGTATGTTTTTCAAATGTAAGGAGTATGTTTTTCAAATGTAATTGGTCAGGGTTAATCATTTTCCCAGGAAAGTGGATCAGATGCTCAAAATATTAGTAATGGACGAAATATATATTAGTAAGTAATAACTGGTTTTGTCAAGCAAAAGTTGTTATTTGAGAATTATTCCTCGAAAACAAATGGTGACAGCGTGGGTTGATCGCCATAACATCAATATGCTGGCCTAAGGGCAATTTCCCCCCTATTCCTGATATCTCTTTTTCTCTCTCCCTGCTCTGTCCATCTGTCATGAATAACATGTATTCTGTTGCTTGTTTTCTAGGGTCCAATGGAAGTAGCCTTGGTGTTCTTGGGTGATACAGTTGATGGAAGCAAACCTCTAGACAAACATCATAACAAACTAAGACTATGCTTCAAAGATTTCTCCAAAAAGTAAGTTTTTTGTAAGATTGGTATGGGCTTATATGCTTTTGAAATGTTGTTCACTTTTAATTTTGTTGTTGTTTGTTTAATCTTGCGAAAAAATGGAGGGAGAACATTCCAAGAAAAACCAACCAAAACAAGTATATTTAATCCATCTTTAGATGCTGTTTTAAATTGGAAAATTACTAATATTATATGTACAGTAGATCGGGGATCAGCATTATATGTATCTTAAAGACAGACTTCTTTAGAACAGTGAGTAACTACATAAAAGGTGCATTTTACCATATACTGAACTTGAGTAACAAGCTGGTACTTTACTCAGCTGTCTAACATTCCAATCCCCCCATGAATGGTACTTCCCCCAGGATTATGAAAGGCTGGTTACACTACTGTTCTGTACTAGAAATTTCAATTGAATGAACACAGCTTTCAACAGCTATACACGGTCTAACCGCTATCATATATTTCAAAGTACAACACGAACGTACGACCTTTGATACAATAATTAAAATACTAACCGATCACAAGTGCATTTGGCATGGTTGGATTCACTTCCGCATCGGTGTACACACACTGGTGTACATCGCGTAGTGTACATGAAAAATCGTCATGCTATGTGTTCATTCAATTGAAATTTCTAGTATAGTGATGTACTGATTGAGGAAATGTGTTGAGCAGCTAGCTGTTTTTAACATCATCTCAATCGATAAGGCATTACCAAATAGGGAAAAAATAATAAAAATAAGTAAAAAACAACAATTAGAGCAATAAGGTTACAACAGTTGCAATGTCGGATTGAAAAGTTGTCAAGCTTCCGTCAGTTGTGGGTCGGGATTTCTGTCATGAAAACCTCTATACTAAAAAATCATCTCTTTGACTTGAATAAATTAACAAGTTGTTACAAAACTTTGTCCTCAGGTGTGGCGATGCTCTTAGGAAAAACAAGAATCTCATAACCCCGGACCAACGAGAATACCAGCGGGAGTTGGAGCGCAACTACCATCGTTTCACAGACCGTCTCATGCCGTTGATAACCAATAGGACACGAGTGGGGAGTGCGGGGAGCACTGGGACACTAAAAAGAGGCAGTAGTAGTAAGCTGATGGTTAGGAAGGACTCGACAAGCTCACAGAATAGCATCAAATCTAGCGAAACACTCTGAAGTCTCCAGTTGCTTTGAACATTTTGTATTTCTTTTTACTATTGTACGGACATGACCAATATACATTTTGTACTCTACATTACCGCTCGCTGTAATGATATTTGAGCGACATATTTTATGACCTCTGTAATGGCAATTCTATACTTACAGTGGTAACAGTAATTCTGTGCAGTGAATTTTGGTCATCGCAGGGTTCAAATATATAATCAGTTTTACAGTAGTATCACCGCTGTACACTTTTGCTCAGTCAGATTGTGGTACACATTTGATACAGGGCTATTCCAGTTTCCGTATACACCCTGTATGGAAGACATGTGCATGACCTTAGTCTTCCACACAGGGAGTGTGAATTTCAAATGGTATTACTTTGTGCTGTAAGGGGCTGTGCAATAATTATCAGCCCCCCCGGGGGGGGTAAAATTTCTGAACGGCTCGCCAAAAATCGCTTGCCCCCCTCTCGCCCGCCAAAAATCGCTTGCCCCCCCCTCTCTCGGTCCGCCAAAAATTCTTTGCCCCCCCCTTGAACATGCCAAATTTTGGGATCCCAAATTCCAAACTTTAAATGGTCTAGATGTATGTTGCGAGCGTAGTGAGCAGGAAAATTTGCATATTTAAGCGTTTCCGTACTGTTTTCCTAAGCCTTTTTAGAGCGTTTTATTAAAAAGGCGCCCGTGAATGCGTGCCAAAAATCGCTTGCCCCCCCCTCTCGGCTTGCCAAAAATTTCTTGCCCCCCCCAATTTTACCCTCCCCCAGGGCTCATAATTATTGCACAGCCCCTAAGGATTATTTTGGTACTAGACAACCCAATGTGCAACCTGGGTTACTCTATTTGGAAACTACACCCCTTGTGGGAGATTAAGGTTAGCAACTGTTTAAACTGTTGCGATTTGGTAGTTCACAGCATCTTGCAAATGGTGGTGAGCTTCGGCAAAAATTGCATGGATCAATTCATACAATGTAGCAAGCGTGTAGAAGAATTCAAATATTACAGATATACTTTTGTAGGTCCTGTGGTCCTTGAGTTATGTTGTAAAGAGGGCTCAAACAACAGCACTTTAGTAAAACGTACATAACCCATTAACAAAAATAAATCAAACAAGTTTTCAAAGTATGTAATTTGTAAAATGAACTTTTGCAAAACATCAAAGTGTTATTTTTCAATAATATATTGATTTAGATAATGAAAATTGATTTTTTGGTTGTTTGACCAACAATACTAAGTCTACCCTTAAGGCCATGTCTTCTATAAAAGGTGTATGGATTTTTAACTGGAATAGCACATGTACAGTGTGTTGCATAAAGCACATATCGATGGCCAGAGCCAAAAGGCTGTAAGTACAAAAACGACCTGTAATAATACAGGCTAGTTTCAGTGGCTATAATATGTGACCCATCACATCGAAACAGATAACTTCGTGGCTGGCTTCATTGGCAGATAACAATGAAAGAAGATGGAAAAATATAAAGAAAATAAAAATAAAAAGAATTCTGAGCTTGTTTTGCCCCATAATACATTTTTACTGTAGCTGATTTCAACAAGTAAGGTAAAATGCAGCAGTTTATCCTAGTGTTTGAATCTCCATTTTCATTTCTGCCGCGAGGTGGTCTGTTTCGATGTGATGGGTCACATATGTTTATGATATACAATCATAAGGCGCCCAGTGTTGTAAGGATTATTTTGGTACCAGACAGCCCAATATGCATAAACGCCATTTTGAGATACAGATATTTTTGTACTAGGCGACTTCTGACTCTCACATACTTTATGCATAGTGTTGCACTTAGGGCTTTACCTTTTTGCTGATAACAGTTTCAGTGGCTATAACATGTTTATGATATACAATCATAAGGTACCTAGTTTTGTAAGGATTATTTTGGTACCAGACAGCCCAATGTGCATAACGCCATTTTGAGATACAGGTTATTTTTGCAGTTGGGGCCTTCTGGCTCTCACACATTTTATGCAGTGTTACACTTAAGGCTTTACATTTATACTGATAACAGTTTATGTGGCCATAGCTTGATTATGGCTATGCAATCATAGTGCCCAGTGTTGTGAGGATTATTTTGGTACCAAAATCTCATTTTGGCCAAAAATGCACTTTGGGCATTTTGGCTCTGACCCCTCAATATAATGTTATTATCTTGTTAAAACATTTCACTGTTGGGATAATTCTAAACTCTGCAGAAAATTTGATATAAAGCTGTATCAATATTTAAGAGTCAGTGGCTTAAGGGATCTAAAATGAGCGTTTATTGCGTTTCGACAGTATTTTTTTGTGGGACATGAGAGCACCTCAGACCTATCGAATTGCATTCTGAATACGAAGCATGTCTTTCTGATATCAAATAATTTTCAGTTTTTGATAATCACAATATAATACAAATTTTATGACAAATTATAAAAATTTGATATTTTTCACATTTTTGATATATAACAGTCCTCAAAGTAAATTATATAAATCTAATGATATATTCTTAAAGTATATGTAGCAGGAAGGAAAAGCCGACGGTCAATTGAAAATTTTGACCTTTCATATTGAAGATATGGATTTTTTTCCCAAAAAGACCTATTTTTTTTTGGTGTTTTGAAAAAAAATCCATATCTTCAATACGTAAGGTCAAAATTTTCAATTGATCGTCGCTTTTCATCCCACCTACATACACTCTAAGTATAAATCATCAGATTTATAAAGTTTACTTCAAGTACTGTTAAATATCAAAATATCAATTTTAATGATTTGCCATAAAATGTGTATTAAATTGCGAATTTCAAAAATCAAAATTATTTGATATCAGAATGACATTCTTCGTATTCAGAATGCAATTCGATATGTCTGATGTGCTCTAATGTCCCAAAATAAATACTGTCCAACGTTCATACCCCAGCCCTTAATGCAGCTATTTTTTGAAACAATTTTTTATTTCACTGTTGCCATGGCAGACAGCAATTACAGAAATTATTGGCATCTGGTATAAATAAGACTGGCTATTCCATTTATAATCAACACTACTCCTGTGGAAGATTTTGGGAATATCTTCCACAGGGGGAGTATGCCTTTCAAATGCAATTATTCAGGGTTAATCATTTTGAAACCCATACACCCCCTGTATTCTGGCTTCACCTACAAAAATGTATATCTTCCACAACTGGATGGAATATTTCGAATAGAAGTTACTCAACTGACCATTCTATTTGAAACTCACACTCCCCCTGTGGAAAGTATTTCCAAAATCTTCCACATGGGTAGTGTGGATTTTAAATGGAACAGCTCAATTCCTTCTGTGTGACTAGAAATAATTAATTGTCAATTTTGACATGGGGGTCACAACTTCAGAGTTTTGAGAAAAGGGGCAGCTCCCCCAAAATGATTTGAAATCCCTGCTATAGCTATCCGTTGTCATGGAAACACAGATTGAATATATTAACTGCATAGCAGGATATTTTTGCGATATTAATTTTCACAACTTCAACTGTTCTGAGCAGCTTTGTGGTTTCTTGTATTTGCAATTTCAAACACCTACATGGGCACTATCTGCTGATATAACAGCCTCTAAGAACTATTTTGATTGGTTGCAAAGAGAGCTATAACATCTGTTGAGCCAATCAGAGATATGGCAAGATTGGTCAGTAGGGCTGATGGGAATTGAGCGTAAAATTGGTGAGAGATCTGAAAGCTCTATTTTCATTAGTTACTCAAATGCTTTTATTATGTAATTAACCAATCAGGGGAACAGTAAGAAAGGCAGTAGTGCTTGGTCAAAGATATTTTTACAGCCTTTTACAGTCATTGTTCTGAAATTAGCTGCTAAAAGCACAATTTTATCCTTACAACAAATATTTCCCGCCATACAGTATATACAGATGTGTTGTATTAATGGTGCTGTCTGATGAATGTTTGCAGTGGACAAAAAGAAATACCACAGCAGCAGAAAGGAGTATCCCATCATGCTTTGCAGTATCATAACAGAACTGCATGTGCCATATTGAAAGTGTACACAAAATCATGGTTTCAACCAACTTTCAATTTTGTTTTAAAATATTGTGAAACTATCCATAGGTCTGTTATTTTTTGTATACATTTGCTACACTGCAATGCATGATGGGATAGTCCCTTCAGCTGCTGCGAAGAAAGACACTGACAATATGTCATCTCTATTTATTTACTAAATTTATTAATATTTTGTACATATATTCATGTATTACAAAAACAAACATGTAAAATTCTAGCATTTTCTATCATTTTGTGTGTTTTTTTTCACAAGGGACCATTTTTATGTACATGCATGTAACCTAAACCTACTTACTACATGTAGATCTAGAATATGTTATTTGGCAGTAAAATATTTTAATCATCTAATTCAATCAAGCAAATTAATTTGGATAATGCTAAGGCTGCAAGAATCCAGCTCTTAGCCAAGATAACTTTGGCAAGTTTTCGATTTGCAAAACATCAAAGTGTTATTTTTTAATAATACATTGATTAGGATAATGAAAATCAATATTATGGCTGCTTCGAACAACAATACCTACAATCAACAAAATTAATGTTGGCACACTCTGGCATACTAAATGTAAATCGCCACCCCTCTCCCCCAGTTCAATGTTGATGAAAGCACTTTTTCCATTGGGCTCTCCCGTCTCCCCAACATTGATTGAGGGGGAGTGGGGGCGGGGAAGGGGAAAGGAGAAGGTTTGTACTTCTCATTAAACATAGTTATACTAATTTCACTGAACTATCAAAGCGGCAATGGAGAGTTCCAACATATTGTCAAGGTGTGCCAACTATTAATTTTGTTGATTGTAGTCTACCCGTAAGTACCTAGAACTCTTTTTTTATCATACTCTGGTGATGTACATGTATCAAGCATAATAATTAACACATTTGCATAGTGTTATAGTTTTTTTTAAATGAAAACCAAAAGCACTATGCAAATGTTCAGAGTATGATATGGTACCTATTGGGGTACCAATAGCGCTATAGGACCAAATAAGATGTTGTGCCTTGGAGGTCCAAATTGGAGTATAAAACATTGAGGCATGATCAAAATAATTAATGATGCATGCAATAATATTTATCGTTTTCCTGTTAAATAGTGGCAGCACCAGAATTAGTTTACTTTTTATGATGGTGGGGGTGGGGTGAGGGGCACAATTTTCAAGAGGGAAGTAAAACTTTATAAATCTCAAATTGGACAATGTTACGACAAATAATGGAATTTTCAGAGGTTTTTTGTTCTGGAGGTGGAAATGCCCCATGGTGCTGCCATTGTTGATGGCGCTTTTCATATGAATTTGTATAAATTCACTTGAATCTCAAGATCCAGTACCCTAGGTTAAATCCATACACCCCTATAGGAAATTACCTTTATCTCCCCCACACAGGGTGTAGATTTCAAATGGAGTCACCCATTCAGGTAACCCCATTTGAAATTCACACTCTGTGTGTGGAAGATGTAAGGCCATGTCTATAGAGGCCTTTCGCCATCTTGTGGGTAATCGATACAGTAGCATTCCCCTTTATTGTCATGGAATTACAGTTGAAACTCAGTTGTTGTGCAGAATTCATATTTTACTTCTTGTTATCAGGAGTTTGTGTTATCCAGTTCTAATAACATGTGAAATATATGATTGAGAATGTAAAACATACTTCTTGTTATCAGGAACTTCTTGTTTAGAGGGTTCGTGTTAAGGCAAAAAAAAAAAAAAGGTTTGTCTCAGGACCCTTGGCAGCATAGCTTTTAAAATGAGATTTAGCGGCGTGGCCACGCTGGCGCTTACTTTTTTTTTTTTAATGATAAAACATCGTAGTTTTCAAGAAAAATTACATTTTCGGCACAATCAATTGGCGATCATTTCTGACAAAATGTCAAAAATAAATACTCCAAGAACTGTATGACATGTTCGCTCTGAATACCGATCTCTTGAAACAGTATGCAAGTAACGGCTCTGCGAACGAAATAGCGGGACAATCGACTCTACTTGTAGATCTAGAACACGTCACTGGGAATAAGCCCAATCGCCATTGTGACTTCCGGTTTTTGAGAGCACTTTTAGGACACTTTGACCTCTGACATTTCGGGAAAATTACTCTAATTATTATTTATTTTTTTATTATTCTAATAATGTTACAATTAAAAATATTTAAATAATTAATTTATATAATAAATATATTTTTGGATTTGTTTTATTCAAGTAAAACTTTATTGATTATATTTTATATGCACAAAAACCAATTTTTCTGAATTTCCGTGAAAGGTCAAAGGACAAACTGTCCTAAAAATGCAAAAACTGTCCCACAATGCATTGCAAACTTCTAATGCCGATTTGGCTTATTCCCCATGTGCAGATATTTTGCTGCTCGATACGCGATTTCATATCGGTATACCAGAAAAAGATCATCATTTAACTAATTTTCATACCATGCCGAGTAAATATTGGAGTTTCCTCAACACATAAATGTCAACTTTTGTACTCCTTACTTACGGTAATGTTTAAATGTAGGACAAAATAGCGGCAAGCACATCAACATTTGTGGTGCTGAATTTTGCACCAATTCATTGGCACTACTCACAACATTTACATTGACACGTCGTGTGATCGAAATTTTTCAGAACTTGAGCGGGAACTTGAATTTAAGCATATTTTTTAGTATAGGTTAGGGTTAGGGTTTAGGTTAGGGGTTTTAGGAGGTGACGGTTAGAATAGTTAAACCGGGAGTAAGAACTACGTTTGCGTATGCCATGTTATTTGGGGCGCCGTTCTTGTTACAAAAAAAAAAAAACAAAAAAAACATCGCATAGGACATAGCCTGTTTTTCAAAAAAAAAAAAAAAAAAGCATAGCACATAGCTTTTTAGACAAAAGGTCCAGAGACAAACCTTTTTTTTTTTTTTTTTGGCCTAACGAGTTGCTACTGTATATCGATTACCAGGTTTCACCCACAAGATGGCTGAAAATGATATTGTACTATGCAAGCGTCAATTGAAGCTTGACCCTACCCACCTCGACATGTTATAAACATCAATAATATCATATGCATAGATAATGCATAGATAATATACAGTAGGTTCAGTCAAATTGACACGTGCATAAGTAAACAGCCTTTTTAAAAAGTGGCTTTTTGACACAAGCTAGCAAATCATAAATATCAAGTGAAAATTAAATCATTATCATCATAAAGAATGAATTAAAATATATTTTTCATATATTCTAGTTAGTGCAAGTCATGTGTATTTATCATCATATTGTATGTTGTAATAATGTATCCTCTCAGAGTAAATTTATCAATAAACTTATACAAAAATGTGAATGATTTGTTATGGTCATTATTGATTATTGATTGATATTAACTCCTTGTTACCCTAAACTTGTTACCCTAAACTTCACCATAACCTGCAGATAAATTAAGTAATTCTTGGTCAAGCTGGAACATGCGTGTTGCATCCATATAGCTTACTAAGCGTGTACGTGATGTAAGGCAATAAGGCATGTGTATGTTTTCATCTAAAGTCTGCACAAAAAGAAACTCAGCTACTATAAACACGACTATAGCTTCAGAACTAATAATTGTTTTCACAATAATTTAACATAGAGGGAAGGATGAATTATTTACACGCATTTTGATACCCCATTCCTCAAATGTCGTTCAATATTAACAACACAGTAGTGTTTTTAAAGAAAAATACCCGATTTTAAAAGTTGCAGTTTACATCAATCAATGGTTATTATGCCAGCACGGTAGCACGTAAAGCCCGCCATTATCTTCACGCTCACTTCAAAATCAATCCAAATAGCTGCAACTTTTCTATTCGGCTATTTTTCTTCCAAAACACTGCTGCATTGTTAATATTGAACAAAATTGGACAAATTAGGTATCAAAGTGCGCGTAAATAAACCATCCTTCTTTTATGTTGAAATAATGTGAAAACAATTATTAGTTCCGAAGCTGTAGGCGTGTTTATAACAGCCGAGTTTCTTTTTGTGCAGACTTTATATACTATACCACCCTATGTGCGTGTGTGTTTAGCCCAGAGCCACTAGCGTTCATAGTGTTTGAGCTTGGCCAAGAATTACTTACTTTACCTGTAGGTCCTAACCTTATTCCTATTCTCTAAACCTTACCCCAACCTAAAATGCCATACACTGTCCCTTTGACCCTTTTCGGACTAATGACCCTTTAGACAAACAGGTTTTTTCCCAAACTTTAGATGACAGATGGCCAGCAATGATCCATTTTATCAAACCTTGTGAAGTACTCCAAGAGACATGGTCCGCTTTTTTGTGTTCTTTAAAAATATGTTAGATAGAGTCTTTAAAATAATGTTTCCAAATTTTGAGTTGTATCGCTCCAGTAGTGTACAAAGAAGCAAAAACGTGTATAACAAGGCCTCATACGATAGTACACTATAGTGTGGTTACCACATATCGCTACGTTTTTGTTCACACCATTTAAACAAAAAATATAGCGGGCATTAAATTTCACTGGGATGATGAGAAAATGAGCTTTCTTCCAATACCAAAATCTCAATTTTGATGAAGAAAAATGGGGGATGAGGCTGTCGATCCAGTAGTCAAGGACCATTAAATCAAATTGTGCAATCAGGCTAAAGTCTGCAATATTGAAACTGAGATATAGGCAAAAATGAGGAGAAAAAAACACCCCAAAACGATAAATAACATAAGAAAATGGATAAATAAAAGGTTCGTTACTTTGCAACCAAGTATTCAAGAGACCTGGGGATTCAACAATGAAGTGTAGGTACTGAGCAAGTTACAGTTTGTCCACTCTGAAGTACAAAGTGACAACTTTGCAGCGTATACAGCCAGCGTAAACAGTGTGTAGTGCAGTTAAATAGCGTTGGACTTTGTACAGGTTCATGTTTTCAAAAGTGCTTGATAGTAAGCTGCACATATGCTAACTATCGAGTTTTTACGGTATGGCTTACCACAAATCCCCCTTGAGACACCAACCAATTACATTGTAACAGTCCTCTTGGAATACAAGGCCAGTGACCATTGACTAGTCATGTTGTATACACATACATGTATGTAATACAAGATAGAGAAGTGATCATTTGACATTTGATGGCTTACACATATGCATGTGCTAGGGCTATGCCAGCTATGAATCTGGCCATGAGGACCATATAATCAATTACCCCTAGGATCAATTTGTAATTTTGCCCCATTTCTGCTTAGATCGAGTGACCAGGGTATACTATTGGGGCAGCCCTTTTCAGGCATTTTGGTGGGTATTTTGCCTTTCACAATATTCATATTACGCACCATGCTATAATTGAAGACAGAAAAAGACTAGTTTGACATCAGCTGTCATTCAAACTCAAGCACTGTTTGTTTACAAGTTTTGTGATGATGATCGCTAAGCGTGGCGGTAAAACAGGGTGCCTTATGGTTAATTTTGCACCTTCAAACATACAAACCATCTCAAAAGTTCTGTCTTTATGGTAGGAAACTTTCTTTCCCGAAGGCACCATTTCAACAATGCTTAGTAAAAGTTGCATTTTGCCTTGTAAAAGGACGTAATTTTTTGCCAATTTTTGCGATTCCTTTTCTCCGATCTGCACCAGACGAATCAATCTTCCTTTTACACGCTATTGCCCAATCAAGGGTCATTGGGAGTTTGATTGACACAGACGTCAGACGCAAACTAGTCCTTTCAATTCTGTCTTTAAATATAATCATACACCTAAATTAGTCTCATCTATTTTTTGCTGTCATCTTTGTGGGTATGTTTCATGTGCGACATCAACGAATACCTACGTTCAAAGCTTTTGCCGCATACATGACACGTAAACTCTTCCTTCTCGTCATGGGTTTTCATGTGCGATGTGAATACAGACTTTGAGACAAAATGTTTGCCACATGTAGGACATAAATAAGGCTCATCTTTTTCATCTTTGTGGTTGTGCTTTTATGCGACATCAATGAATACCTATGCACAAAGCCCTTGCCACACAAAGTACACAAATAGTCTTTCTTTCCGTCATGGGTTCTAATGTGCGATTTGAGTCCAGAATGTGAGGAAATACGTTTACCACATACAGGACATAAATAAGGCTTCTCTTTTGAATGCATTTTCATCATGTGGACATCCATGGAGTCCCTCCTTCGGAAATATATATCACATTCCTGACATTTGAAACTTGTACAATCTTTTTTCAGATGCTGGCTTCGATCACTTTCTTCCAAAAACTTCTTTCCACATTTGGTACACTTAAATATGCTTCCACCTGTATGCTCTTCCCGTGTATGAATACCCATGCTATACTGTGATGGAAATTGTTTGCCACATTCATCACATTTACATTTATCACGTTTCGGATGCTTCTCATCATTGCGTATTTGACGCAAGTGCTTCAGTAACTTTTCGCGACTTCCATATGTTCTACAACAATGGTGACATTTCAGAGCTACCGTATCATCAACGTGACTCGTCCGATGTTGTGTCAGCTCATCTCTGGACGAGAAATTGTCTCCGCACTGTATACATTGAAACGGAGTCGCGCCGCCGTGCATTTTCATATGCAGTATCAGAGGTAATTTCCGTGGGAACTTCTTGTCGCAGTACATGCACGTTACATATTCATGATGCTTAAACTCATACTGATGCCGATTCAACAATTTGAAAGATTTGAATTTCTGATTACATTTGCCGCATTCATGAAATTGTTTCTTCTTGGGCCACTTGCCACTTTTCTGAATACCTTTTAGACTATGATACATAAATATCGGGATATATGCTTGTCTTGCATCATTTTGAATTACGATGCACTTGCAATGTGTTTTTCTATGGTTAACAAGATCATCTTGGCTCGAAAAACCTTCATCACAAAACAAACATACATGTTTTTTTGGTACGTTGCATGCTGGTACTGCCTCATCAGGACCAACATCATCATCTTTGTTTGTTGTACTCAAACATGGCTCCCCTGTTTTCTCTTTGTGTAGACAAGTTTTGCTGTGATCAAGAGAATCCTCTTGGTTAGAAAACCCCTCACCACAGACCAAACATACATGAATGACCAGTTTGCTGTCCAAGTAACGTTTATCAGGATCACCACTGTTTTTAGTATCATCATTACTGTCTGTTGTGCTTGTTTGATCTTGTTTACTAAGACACGCTTCCCGGGTTTTGTCTTCGAGATGGGTGTGATTAAGAAAATCTTCTTCCGTAGGAAAACCCTTAGCACAAACCAAACACACTGTCACCTTCACTGATTTGCCATATGCATGATGATCATCTTTGTTGCTTGATGATGCATTGTTGCTGATGCATAGTTTTTGCTTTTGCAAGTGGCTTACAAAATCTTTGTGGTTGCTTGATGACACTGTGTTGCTCACAACTTGTTTTTGCTTTTGCAAGTGGCTTACAAAATCTTTGTGGTTGCTTGATGACACCGTGTTGCTCACAACTTGTTTTTGCTTTTGCAAGTGGCTTACAAAATCATCTTTATTGCTTGATGATACCATGTTGCTCACGCATGGTTTTTGCTTTTGCAAGTGGCTTACAAAATCATCTTTGTTGCTTGATGATACCGTGTTGCTCACGCATGGTTTTTGCTTTTGCAAGTGGCTTACAAAATCATCTTTGTTGCTTGATGATACCGTGTTGCTCACAAATGGTTTTTGCTTTTGTAAGTGGCTTACAAAATCATCTTTGTTGCTTGATGATACCGTGTTGATCACACTTGGTTTTTGCTTTTGCAAGCGGCTTACAAAATCGTCTTTGTTGCTTGATGACACTGTATTACTCACAAATGGTTTTGGTTTTTGCAAGTGGCTTAGAGCATGGCGGCTGCTATCTTGGCTCCTTATAAAAGTTTGGCAATGACCGCACCAAGTTGACCAATGTTGGGAATGAATCGGGGTATGATTTTTAAGATCTTGTTTGCTTTTGAAAATACTGCTACAAAAACCACACTGAAATTCTGGCACTAAAGGTTTATAAGGATTTTTTCTACTCTCCTCATTGTTGTTTGAAGCAGCATTGTTGCTTGCAGAAACATTATTGCTTGAAGCAGTATTGTTGCTTAAAGAAGCATTATTGCTTAAAGAAGCATTGTTGCTTGAAGAAGAATTGTTGCTTGAAGAAGCATTGTTGTTTGAAGAATCATTGTTGCTTGAAGCAGCATTGTTGCTTAAAGGTGCATTGTTGCTTGAAGCAGCATTGTTGCTTGAAGATGCATTGTTGCTTGAAGAGGCATTGTTGCTTGACGAAGCATTGTTGCTTGTAGAAGCATTGTTGCTTGTAGAAGCATTGTTGCTTGAAGAAGCATTGTTGCTTGAAGAAGCATTGTTGTTTGAAGAAGCATTGTTGCTTAAAGAAGCATTGTTGGTCTCATGGTTTTTCACATGTACGATACATTCCTCTTTGCTTTTGAAAAGCAGGCTGCACTGACCACACTTAAATTTAACCTTAACTTTGGGGTGAATTGTAGCCAAATGGCTGTTAAGAACGCTTTCACTTGATAATTTCTTGTTGCACAGATGACACCAATATTTACCATGTAGTTGCATGTGCTTAATGAGATCCTGTTTGTTCAGCTCATATTTGTCACACACAGCACACTTAAAAACACGCTTAAAACCACGCCTAGCATATTGAGAAGCACGCTTTACCACTTTGTTTTTTGTACCAGACTGACGTGTGTCGCTGGCTTCCTCTACAATTGCATGCGTTGTTCCATGTTCCTCTAGGGCGTCGTTTGATTCAAAACCCATGCCACATATACTGCAGCTGAACGGTGGATGCTGCATCATCCTATGTTTTGCGAAATCTGATGCTGTTGTAAAAAGCATCTCACAACAATAATAGCGTAGCGTGTTGTTATTTCTCCCAGATTCAATGAAGGCACACAGTACTAACAAACCTTTCCTGGTATCCAGCCAGTTGCATTTGTGGCTATGGAACTTCATAAGTGAAAGAAAGCGCTGCCTACATGCATCACACTCAATTGATACCAGCCTGTGACGACACCACCGTGATGAATTAGGAGTACCGCTAACTTTATCTATAACTTTATCTATTGCTTTGTGATCCGATAGGTCTTTTTTCGTTTCATAGCCCATTCCACATGTTCTACATATCCACTGGAGCAGTGAATGTTGACTATCCAAATGTCTGACAACATCTGCTATTGTTGGAAAACACTTGTTGCAATGATCACATTTTGGTTGGAATTCAATCAGCTGATGAGTTCCATCGCTGTGAGCATCCGAGATGTGATAATGCAACTCTGAGAGCATCAAGAAACGCTTCTTGCATTTATTGCACTCATACCTTATTTTAAAAGGAATTTGAGATGTTTCATCTGTTGTTTCTTGGATCTGATTTCCTGGAACAGTTTGTTTTTGTTTGACTCCTACAGCATGAGCTAGTTGCCCTTCATTTTGGCTTCCTTTGACTCCTACAGCATGGGTTAGTTGCCCTTCATTTTGGCTTCCTTTGACTCCCACAGCATGAGTTAGTTGCTCTTCATTTTGGCTTCCTTTGACTCCTACAGCATGAGTTAGTTGCCCTTCATGTTGGCTTTCATTGACTCCTACAGCATGAGTTAGTTGCCTTTCATTGACTCCCACAGCAAGAGTTAGTTGTCCTTCATTTTGGCTTTCATTGACTTCTACAGCATGAGTTAGTTGCCCTTCATTTTGGCTTTCATTGACTCCTACAGCATGAGTTAGTTGCCTTTCATTGACTCCCACAGCGAGAGTTAGTTGTCCTTCATTTTGGCTTCCTTTGACTCCCACAGCAAGAGTTAGTTGCTCTTCATTTTGGCTTCCTTTGACTCCTACAGCATGAGTTAGTTGCCCTTCATGTTGGCTTTCATGGACTCCTACAGCATGAGTTAGTTGCCTTTCATTGACTCCCACAGCAAGAGTTAGTTGTCCTTCATTTTGGCTTTCATTGACTCCTACAGCATGAGTAAGTTGCCCTTCATTTTGACCTGGGCATAGTTTGATACATTTACCCACTGTAGAAAGACTACTTCTCCATTTGCAATGTCTTCGTACATGCCTCCTATACCTTTCAAAATGTGGCCACCATCTTAAGCAATACCTGCATCTAAAGGGTTGAAGTATTTTACAGGTGATTTGAGATGAAGAAGCTTGGAGTCTGTGAGGAAATAGAAAACAAAAATGAAAATGTGTTACCAAATCATCTGTGGGAAGAGGGGGAGGAAGTGAGGAGAGAGTATGACTGTGCATATGTTTGTACATAACACCAGAAATCAAGGGCAGATACACATTAATGCGTAAAATAGCTACTATCGAGTCCAGAAAGATACAGCACTAAGTTTTTTGGATTCAAAAATTCAAAACATTATCCTGTTTTGCCAAATGAAATGGCTAAATCATAATCCTTTAGTTAAAGCCATATTATAACATTTTCAAACAAAATAGATTAGCATTTCTTTGCCATAAAATGTTAGCTTTTACTGTCAGATATATCCCTTTTACTTTTGAGCGAACAATTACGGCAAAGCAAAGAAAATTGGAATTTACTACCAGCGCACATGTCGCCAATACGTACCACTCCTTCGGTCATGTTGTGGTACGACCCTTTGTTGTGTATATCACCGTCCCGCATGCCATGTACGTACTGTGTGTTATGAACATTGTGTATGCGTTCGACTACTAATTCCATCATAATAATAAAGCGCCAAATCCGGCGTTTTATTCAAAATCTCGGATTTTGACAAAACTACAGCACCTAGAGTCTTGATTTTTGCAGGGTATATTGGTTTTATAAAGTGTAAAAAAAGGAATTTTAAAAATTCAGCGAGGGCGTCTTCCTCAGCAAATGTTATAATATGGCTTTAATACTAACTGGCAAATTATAATATTTTTGCAATTTGAAGAAAATCTAAATAAAATGTGCAAATTTAAAAGGACAGTCAATGTCAGGGTTTAAAAAATATATAATATCCACTCAATATTGATCAAAATCTATAAATCCTATTTTACTCATATCTTCTACAATCTACATTCATCCGTAAATTAACCCATAACTGTCATTTGGACTCACAAATGTGCCGGCCACCTTCCAGTGACTTATGAGCTCAGTTTCAGTCTTTTTTCCAGATTTTTCAATATTTTTTTCATTATCAATAACTTGGATATATCGATTTTCTTAAGAAAGTGATATCAGCGATATTGATATTATTGGAGAGTTGATTTATTGATTATTTTCAATATATCGACAGTCTTTACTTTTAATAGACCATTTCAAATTAAGATCGGAAAAATTTGGTAAACCGTGGTATTTATTCAGTAAGCTAGGAGGTCAAATTGGCGGAGAAGAAATGCGAAAAATGTCATAAATCAAGGCACCCTTTGGGTGAAAATACATCTTACTCAGCCAAAATCAAGTCATGGGTTATCGCTAGAAATATTTTTCAAAGGTATCCAACTAAAACATTAATTTGGTACTTCACAATATGACAGTAATGGAAAGAAAAGTGAAAATGTTTGCCATTTTTTGGCAGTTAAAAATTTTGTAATATAAAAAAACAATCTCAGTGAGTGGTAATATTCAGTAAACTAGGGGGTCAAATTGGCACACACAAAATGTCAAGAATCCAATCACGGTACCCTTTTGTGTGAAAATACAGCTTATTTAGCCAACATGAACATGGGGTCACCGGTTTAAATAATTTCCTAGCATATTGAGCTAACACCTCATTGGTTTTTAACAATATGATACTAATGGAAAGAAATATCAAATGTTCGTCATTTTTCGTCGGTTAGATCATTTTTACAGAACGCCAAAAGATGCATCACCCCTTCTACAAGTCAGTCTCTTGTAAACATGTACATGTGACATACCACCACACGCTGATTACACATTGTGTATCCTTGGCAAAAGTACCTCTCTCATCCATAATTGACTATATAGTGTACAAAAGTTCATTGTGGTTATGATCCCTGTTACACATTGGAACTTCGCATCGTACATGATGCTTTTCTATGCACGCACGATCTGGGAAAATTATTTCATGCTTCAGATTTAATCGGAATGAATCGGTTTGAAAAGGTCTATTGCTAGAGTGTACGTAGTTAAAGTATGTTGTATAAGGCCAACAAAAAACATGTTTGTTTCCTGTAGCAGGTCTAAAAAGTCAAATATGAAATGCTTTTTTGTTTTTTTGTTTTTTAATCTATGTCCTGAAACGAAAAGCAAATACCTTTTTTGCTGCAAATTGGAATGGGAATTTACAGTAGGTCTCTCCGACACTCGCACACAAAGTCATATTTGATTTAGCTTCATGGGAAACTAAGAATGTTTTTCTACACAGGATCTATGGATTTCAACGGCAATAGGACTTGGCAACCAAAGGATTTACACAAAGCATTGAGCGTTTCAATAACATAAACCAAGGTTTTCATCATGAATTTGTATTACTCCAGTAATGAATATATTATTCTTTTGTGATTTTTCCATTGTTTTTTTTTTTCAAAATTGAACATTTTTTCTAAACGCGCAAAAAACCCCCGAAATGCGCGCTACGGGAACAAACTTGTTTTTTTTTGGCCTAAACATCAAAATGTCCTTAACTTCTTGGAAACTGTAGAAATTGTGAACAAATTTAAATGTAAGGAGCGTAGCACATAATGGCCAGGGGTGCAGGGGCTGCCCTCGGGTGGAGTTCATCATAGCAACCTACCTAATTTGATTTCCCGGCATTCTGTATTTGGCTTTCATGATTGGTTTACTTGTTGCTAATATTTCATGGGCTGGTGCTCATCCTTGCTGTTACCTGAAGAACAGAAAATGAACAGCAAAATAGAGTAATGTGACAAAGCAAAAATATTCTGTACAACATTTGTTTGACAGATTGCTTAACGATTTGATCAGTGACCATATGTGACAGTTTGATCATGTGTGACCCGTTCTGACAAAACCAGGAACATTTCATGATTGGAATAAAAATGTGAGCACTGGACAGTAACCCTTACCAAAGGTCGAGGCCTTATCTAAGCCTCGACTTAGCCTCAGAAAATAAGCCTCATGAATAGCCTCATATCCTTAGCCTCGTCTTAGCCTTACCTTAGCCTCACCTTAGCCTGAAAATTAGCCTAATTATGCAAATTAGATAAGCCTCAAATAATTAGCCTCAAATAATTAGCCTCGTAATATTAGCCTCGTAAATAACTAGCCTCGTCTTAGCCTTATCTTAGCCTTGTCTTAGCCTGAAAATTAGCCTAATTATTTAAATTAGTTAAGCCTCGCAATATTTAGAGGCTAAGCTAAGACAAGGCTAATAATCTGAGGCTATTTTACGAGGCTAAACATTACATGCATGCAGGGACGGTTGGGCTATTTATTGATCCAGCTAGGTGATAAGTGTTACTGATATTTTTGGGGTGTTATGAAGTGGGGGTAGGGTTATTTGGTGAGTTGCATTTGGAGAGTTCCAATATGGTGAGTTGTCAGTTGGAAAATCCAACTATGGTGAGTTGTCATTTGGTAAGAGTTCCAATATGGTGCAAGTTGTCACCTTGAGCATACTAGTATTGGAAAGTTTTGTTTGTAAAGTTGGGATATGGTGTGCTGTCAATGTTACGGGACAGTTGTATTTTGAAGTGGGGAGGGGGTAATTTGTAGAGTTGTCACCTTTAGCGTATTGGAAGAGTTTATCTTTATGACACGTACACCATATCCCAATGTCACCAAACAACTCTTTTAATATGCTGAAGGTGACAACTCACCATAAGAACTCTCAAAATGACCATCCCCCACTTAAAAGTACAAACATCCCCATATACCACATGTCCACATCTCAACTTTTACCAAATAGAACTCCCGCATATAAATCGGGTGTAGGTGAAAACTCACCACACTTGAACTCTCCAGATGACCTCCCCCACTTCAAAGTAGAAACATCTCCAATACATTGACATATATTGCATGCACACCACTTCATCCCAACTTAACATAACACTTCCAATATGACAACCTATCATATTTCATTATTTGAACTTTCCCAACAACATTAACTCACCATATTTGAACTCTCTAAATAACCCACCCCCAATTTAAAGTACAAACATCCCCAAACATCAATTAACATAACACCCTAACAACATCAGTGCAGTAACACGTTTTCACCAGGGTCAGCCAGCATCAAACTGCAGTATACATGTCTGCAGACTACAATACATGCATGTCTGCTGAATTCGAC
Source organism: Amphiura filiformis (assembly GCF_039555335.1). Lineage (NCBI taxonomy): Eukaryota > Metazoa > Echinodermata > Ophiuroidea > Amphilepidida > Amphiuridae > Amphiura > Amphiura filiformis. Next base: position 1,386,788 of record NW_027306058.1, read on the forward strand.
AACCTCAAAAAGGCCATATTTCCTGATGAAAAAGAAGCAATAAAATACATATACTTTGAAACTTACGAAAAGCTGATTTTTCTTCCAGAGACATGGTTGCCATGCTCCCCATGAACTAGGCACCAGTAAAAAAGCCTAAAATACCCTTTAAACTGTTAATTTTTCAAAATTATTGGCAATTCTGAGCAGCATACAGTAGTCTGCTCCCTGACAGTTGGTGACCTCTGACCTATCATGTGACCATATTTTTGAGGCTAATAATAGCCTCAAAAAAGTTGAGGTTAATTTTAGCCTCAAAATTAAAGCAGGCCAAGACGAGGTTAATTTTTTAGCCTCAAAAACATTTCAGGCTAAGACGAGGTTAATTTCTTAGCCTTGTCACCGATAAGGTTAATTTCTTAGCCTCGATGGCTAAGTTGAGGTTAATTTTTAGCCTCAAAAGATATCGAGGCCAAGTTGAGGCTAAGGTAAGGCTTATTTAGCCTCGACTTATGGTAAGGGAAGCTATAAAATGATACCAAATTATATGAATAGCCTCATTACTAATATCAAGATATGGATACATTTGTAAATGATACCTTGATATTTTTGCCAAATTGCTATTCTGAGTAATGGGCCAATTATAGTTTCCTGCCTTATACAGGATTGAATAGGGATAATCATACTTCAACTGTTATTTATTGATTTAAAAAAAATAAACCACACTTTAATAAGTACTTTCAAGGATTTGAAAGTCCACTCAGTCCTATAGTCAAATATCATAAAAAATTAAGAATTCACAATTTTAATTTTTTTTAATGGGAATGTCATCTTCTAAGACATAAATGTCTGGCGACTTGTTCCGGGTTTTGTTGGAGCTGGTCACATATACATACATGTATATCCTGTTCCCACAAAATGAGAGGAGAGTTGCAAATATTTATTTTGAGTACCCGGTATGTCCACATTCATACATACACTACAAGATTCCTGGCGACGTAGTACCTCTGCTGCAATGTTACTTCGCGGCTACTACTGCTGCTACTACCGAGTATCCCGGGGGGGCCACTTGTATTTCAAGGTGGACACCATGCTCATGTATAAAAACAAGTAAAAAGGGTTGTTTTTCAGCATTGGGCAAGTACAGCGCTGTACCTGTTTAGGGTGTCAAAAACGCCAAAAATCAGGAAAAAGGGTATACTTTTCAAGCAAAATACTTGCTTAGGGTACCAAAGTTTAATGGCAAAATAAAAAAGGGTGAAATAGGCTATGTTTGGCTTCTATCAGAACATATATCTTAGGGTAAAACATTAAGAAACATCAAACTACTAATATTTAACAAGAACCTGAGCGTGAATTTTACTTTCTTAGTGTTAAAAAATGGCAAAATACTTGTTTAGGGTATGTTTTGCGCGCTGAGTAATACTCGTTTAGGGTGCGTTTCAAGAGTCCATACATGAGCATGGTGTCCATCACGTAATGTAAGTGGCCCCCCCGGGCCGAGTATATACCCAATCCCTTTGTGGCCGACGTCGGTACTACACCAAAGTACCAGCGTCGGCCACCATACTGTAGATACCCCCGTAGCAAAGTACTTACATCGATACTCTGCCATGCGTCACCTAAAAGTCAACTGCGATGTACAGAGTAGGTGACTTATATAGGCACACCATAGTCGGGGGTACTTCAATGGCCCTTCAGCGGAAGTACCTGCACAGTAACCGCATACATGGTGTACCCATGTGTCAGCAGTGAAGTATCAGTGAAGGTACTCACCGCGAGGTACTCCGTCGCCAAAATCCTTTGATCGTAAAGTTCATTGACTTCAAAGGCGCGCGCTGTATGATACAACTCGTGGCCGACTACGCGTTCAACAAGGTTTGCACACGAGCGTGTTGAAGTGGAATTATTAATTTGTTATGATGGATGCAATAATGCATGCTTGTTGCACAATGCAGTTTTTCCGTACGCCGGCGACAGTGTTATATTATAATTCCGTCGTTTTTCTTTTGTTTTCCGTTTTGTTCTGTTAAGAAAATAACACTTTAATTTGTTAATACCACATTACCATCATCATTATGTTAATAATGTTTTAGCATGTTACTTAGACCGATGTTATGTGAAGATTTTTCTGTTTTAAATTGCCTTGTTCCAAAACCTGAAGATTGTTATTTATTTTCTTGTGCTTTGATTTTTGTACCGGTTTTATGTTTGTTTGATTGTTTACTTGGTTGGTTAGTGAGCCGTTTGCTTGGCTGGTTGCTCAGCTTGGTTGTTTTCATTTGTAATTTTTATCTTATTTAATTAATTATTTAGTAAGTTTATTATTTTTCAGAAATGTTTAGAAAAGATTGGAATCATGTATTTTATTGACATGTTCATATGTTTTTTATTCATTAAATCATTTTATTTGCTTTAGTTATTTACTCATTTATTTATTACCTATTTATTGAGTTATTTACTTATTTATTTATGTTGGCCTACTTATAAATTTACTTTTTCTTTACTTATTTCCCAATTAATTTTTATTTAGTTGTTTATATAATAAATAAGTCTCTCTTTTAGCATGTTTAGGCCCAGACATGGATACGCACTTGAGGCGCGTATTGTTTTGCATAACTTTAAGATCTGCAGTTGCGTTAATTCCTCTTTCGTCGCATCAAAACTCAAGACATATTCTTTGTCATTTTACACATTGCAACTCACGAGTGTGGATGGGTCAAACCATCTATACGAAACAGATTGTATTGCTATGTGCTAATTTCACTAGTATAATAATAATATATTTCGCTCCTATATTTTATAGTTGAGCACTGTACATGTATCTAGTGATGGTTTCATTATAATTTCTTACTATAGTTGTTTATACTTATTTATTATCTTCACTAATTTATTTACTTACTCATTTAGATATTTATTTAAAGTTGCTTATTTACTTACTTGGTTATTTTCTTATTTCCTTGTTTATTTACTTACTCATTTAGTTATTAGTTATCATTTACTGTGAGGAAACCAACATGTTGTTCCCCCCCACTATAATCTGCCTGTTTACCTTGTTACATGTGCGTTGAAAATCTTGTGGAAAATTTTGGTCTGCATACCCCCACCCCCCTTTTTAGATTTGTAATACCCAATCGTGCTAAAATTTATGTGATTTAGGAGGCAGAGAATTTTATTTCAATTTTATATACGCCAAAATATTTTCTGAATTTAGTCAAAATTAACACACAATTGATGGTAAAAATTTTATGTAAATTTTACGTATAGGTCCCGACTAAAGATTACTGTTTCGTCTTTATGGGAATCTAATCTCCAATATCTGGAAGAAACTTTTGGGGACCTGCGTGGAATTATCCCATAAATTCCAGACCGTGTATACACAAAAAATGGCTGAACCACATATTATACCCGATATAATATAGGAGTATAGCACGTGCAGCCATATAGCAGCCCAGCGACTTCAAATCGATAATGTATTGTGCATATATTGTCGGATTTATGTAGGCCTATGTAAAACACGCAGTTATCAACAATTGAGCGCTATAACCTACACATTAATGTTTTTAAACAAATAAAATTCCAAAATATGGTGGGCCTACGTTTTCTGTCTTTGCTTGTCACGTGGTATGTTGAAGTAATGAAGTTGCGATTATATGTTTAAATTTTCACGATGACATCAACAAGTCCTTGTGGCCTAGCGGTCTAAGGCGCTGGTGATATGTCGATACTGTATAGGCCTACATCATAGCGGCGCAGTGCAGCGTGGGTTCGAGCCCGGCCAGCGCCTCTGCCGAGCTAAATTTCTTTTTTTTTTTAATTTCATATTATGTTAGGGAAATGTGGCTGGGAGAATGTATGTATGGCGAAGAGTGGTGTGGTTCGAGTCTCATTTTCATGCGACTCATTAATCATAGGGAATAATAGGAAGTGGTATTTATTTTGTTTTATGTGAAAAATTGGTATTTGTGTGTGTACACCAGTCTACCCTAGACTAGAGTGGCAAGTTTTCTGTGATTTAAAACACCGAATTCCGCGATTTTGCGTGCATGGTTTTAAATACTAAATTACATGATTTAATTTCAATTCCGTGTTCACATTCAGGGTAAAAAAAAGTTACTTGCATTATCTTTTTAGTTGTTTTAAGCCTGATATCTTTGAAGACTAACTTCATTTTCATATTTTTACCTCACATCTCATTATTTTTTCTTCATTTTTATTTTTCTCAGGAAAAAAATGTGTTTTCCACGAATTTTTGTGTTTTCTGTTTTTTTCTTAAATTCTGTGAATTTGTCTGTTTTTCCGTGACACGGAAAACTTGCCACTCTACCCTATAGACAGACCTGCGTGCAGAGAATTTAGTGGAACTTGTAGTGATGACGGAGGTGTCAGTGAGTCAAGTAAAATCCCTGAAACATTCCATCATTTCCATGCATGATCATTTCTTTGTTCGTCGTGAGGGACCGGACACATACTAATCCATGGAACCATCGAGCTACTAATAGAAGGAGATCAGGGCTGTCAACTCTCTCGCGCATTGGCAGTGAGTCTCACGCATTGGGTCACTTTCTCACGGTCTCATGTTAAGGTAGTATAATCTCACGCCTAGGTAGTAAATCTCACGCAAAAAGCTGAAAAATGAGTAAAATATCACGCATCGCATCCAAAATAATTTGTTGTCCCTACCCCCCCCAACCCACACCCTGCTTTTCAGATTCTCGAGGGCCATGGCTCAAATAATCATGGGTCAAAATGAACATTGTAGTCGGCAAATCCCGGCACGCCTCTGTCTCACTCCAAGCAATTCCAAAAAGTTGACAGCGCTGAGGAGATTCCACAGAAAAATCCTAATCCACTGAATAGGGTTAAGCCGATTACGCTATTCAACGCGAGTCATCACTTGAATGGATTTAATCAGTGCAGTCCCTCAAACACACCCTGTGTGTTTATGATCGTTATGCGACAATATCGATCATCTATGTTAAAATCTAATTGAAACCGACCCCCCAGGTGACCCGTACCGGAAATGGATGGTACTATACCCTTTTGCATCGGTCACATGATCTTCAATTGCGTCATTGTGTTTCCAAGTTCAAGTTGATTTACTAGCGAAAACCTGATCAAAGTTACGGTGAATTTATGTATTTTTTCTGATCGTGATTATAAGTAATACTGGCGGGTGTCTGCGGGACTAAACCAGTGGGAAATGATTTGGAAAGGTTTTCCAAGACTGGCAATGTTGTTTCTACCATCCGCCAAGCTTGGCCATAAGAAATATTGGCGTTATAAAATTACCGGAAGGGTCAGTCCATGTCAAATCAATCAATTGTCTGAAAAGTTCCCAGGTGACCCTCTAAGATTTTGATGAAATTCCATCACAGTATATATCTTTTGTGGCCACAATGAACCCATACAAATATTTGGCCTCATATGCCATGTCGTTTTTGAGAAACAGCCATTTGAAGTTTGGCCCAGAGCCCCCCTTTTTTGCACTTGCAAGTGTCATTGGTGATTTTGACGAACTTTGGTAGCTCATAACTTCTTGTTCTGAACAGATGCAGTATTGCATTCTAGCTAACCTTATATTTTCAGAATCTGGCTCTAAACGTTAGATATCTGCTTTCCATTTTAAGTTATGAGCACCCCAAGTTGGTCATTTATGGTCATTTTCACAGTAAAGGGTGTAACTTTTGATTTTTAGGGTCAAAATTTCAAACCACTTAAATATGTTTCTGTTTACTGAAATCATGCATAGGAGCAACTTAAATTCCAGTAAAATAATGTTTGAAGGCTTAAACCTTTTGATTTCTGATAAAAAAATTGACATTTCCATAATATTTTGGTTAAAATCCAAGAAAAAATGTATTTTACATAAGCTCAGAAAATTATGACATGAAAGCTGGAATACATGTGAAATCCCATTCCAAAGTAAGTCAACAGATATAAGTTACATTTTATACCATGTTTTGCTATGTTTGTAATTGCAGTTTTGAAAATTTTTAACATAAAGTGTCATTTACAATTGAAATTTCCCAACCTTAAACATATTTTTTAAGTTTTAATTGGGTTCCTAAAATAATTTGAATGTCTAACTTCATGTACAAATACTACTTGATAAAAGGAACCTCCCAGCCAAGTTTCACAGAAATTGGAGTTATTTTTAGAATTGGCAATTCAAGCGATTTGTGTTTCGGAGGCTTCAGTTAACAACACAGGTGATCATAAAAGTAAAATATTTGGCTAACTACTGCAAGTTGAAAAAAAAAAAATAGGTAAAAAATATCACAATTACCAATTTTCATGCTTTGCTTCTAAGTATTGAATTTCAGTTGTGACAAAAATTAAATTATCACAGCAAGTCATGTTTTTTGTTTCGGAGGCTTCATGTTAGCAATGGCTAAACACTGCAGAAGTATTTTTTTTGAAAACAACACTGTTGGGATCATCTAAGCTGTTATTTTCTTGTGTGTATTGAATCAATGATTCTATGCGGCAGATATTGTAGATTTATAGCATGTTAACTTTTTCACCCATTTGTTAAGTATGGTGTTTTTTGCATGTGAAGCCTCCGAAACAGGCTTTTTGGGTATCAGTATATTTTTCAAACATTAACCATAACATCAACAATTTTTTTAATTTATGACATTCTGCACATATCAAGTAACAATTACAATGCAGATATCAGTATGAAACACCAATTTAGATATGCATAGATGATAATTAATCTTATTGTTGTTTCGGAGGCTTCATTTGTTTCGGAGGCTTCAATTGTTAACGGAAAGTTTGTATTGGGTCCCATTTTCAAACGGTGATATATATCTCCACGATTTAAAAACAAGTGACTTGAGGATCTACTTTGCTACATTTTGATAAATAGATTGGATGAGCTCTTTTATTTATATTTGCCCAAGCTTGCTGAACAGTTTGTTTCGGAGGCTTCAAAAAAGAAAACGGAAAAATGGCTCCTTGAAGTCAAGATTTTATAAAAATTTTAAAAGCTTGCAAATCGACTAATTTTTGTTACCCATTTCAAGTTAAGATATCAACTGTTATGAATCAAGAAAAAGTGAAGAAATAACCAAGAATTATGAACCAAAGCTATACCCACAAAGTTTGTTAACAATTGTTAACGGAAAATGAAGCCTCCGAAACGACAAATCTCAAAGTCCGGTTCTCAAAAATACAGGGCTGTTCACAATTAAATCTAATGTGGCAGTGTTTACTGAACATATGACCGTACTTTCAGGATAAGAAAAATTATCCATGAACTAACTGAAGAAAACACAGGGTTTTACAAAAATGTTACTGTTTTTTATAGTTTTTCAAAATGGCAATATTAGGTACATTTAAGCCTGCTAAAACTGAACGCAGTAACTCCCGAAGATGATTATGCTACCCAAGGTAGCTGCTAACTAGATGACTTATGTGGCCAAAAATCATGGAATTCTGTGGCTTTATTAGAACACTACGGATCAAAATGTTAAAAATCCAAAGTTACACCCTTTACCGTGAAAATGACCTTATTCAACCGTAATTGTGATTTTGTCATTTGGGGGGGGGGGCCCTGGTGCCAAAAATATGTGATCATATGACTCAAATGTCATAGATACATTGTCTATGGGTACATAGCTGAGCCTACAAGCAAGTTGGAGCAAATCAAACCATTGATGGAGGAATAGGTGGCATCCAAAGTTGGGTAAGGGTGAAAATTTTGCCAGGAGACCCCTTCTTTCTGACTAATGGTTGACCATGTGGACAGTTAAAACATGAATTGAAATTTACAGCCATGAAACATACTAATAAGACCTACGGTACCTGGAAACAAAAATTCAGCTTTGGTACTCAACTCCATCATAGCTAGATGGCAGCTTGAAAATAGGGTGAAAAACCTGCTATTTCTTGTCTAAGGGTGTTGAATTCAGCAAAATTTGCTCAGACTTATACTTGTGGGCTCAGATATGTACCCATAGACAATGTATCTATAACATTGAGTAATATGATCACATATTTTTGGCACCAGGGGACCCCCAAAATGACAAAATCACACTTCCGGTTGAATAAATGACCAACTTTGGGTGCTCGTAACTTTAAACGGAAAGCAGATATCTGAAATTTAGAGTCAGATTCTGAAAATATGACATAAGGTTAGCTAGAATGCAACACTGTAGCTTTATATCTGTTCAGAACAAGAAGTTATGAGCTACCAAAGTTGGTAAAAATCACCAATGACCAGTGTTCGATTTAGAGGGGTTTTACATGTACATGCACAAATGCATGTAACTTTGGCTCTGTGCATGTCGAATTTTGCGTGTGCATGCAAAATTTTGTGTTATTCAGCCCATTTTGACGAAAAAATCAGTGTTGTGCATGTAAAAAGGGGGGGGGGGGGCTGGGTTAAACTTCAAACCACCATTTCTCAAAAACGACATGGCCTTATGAGGCCAAATTTTTGTATGGGTTCACTGTGGCCACAAAAGATTATTCTGATGGAATTTCATCAAAATCGGAGTCACCTGGGGACCCCTGGTTGATTTGGTATGGACTTACCCGTAAGTAAATTGTTTTCCTTTGTTTGGGTCACGGCCACAATGCTTTGTGGGTAAAAATGACGTCACTTTGCTTAGAAGTCACGATAACGGTGGTTCATAACCGGCCAAGCTCAATAGATAAGGTCATGTTTTTTATACTGGGTACCAAAAAAAGGTGGATTTGTTGCATTCTCGTTCATGAAAACATGTTATATACATGGAGTTTGTTTATTTTACATTAGACTTTGCTTGTTTGGTATTATTTTTTTCCTTGGATATTGGCCTTTCAATTTCTGAAACAAAAAGTTATACTTTTAGTTTGTACTAATTACTGTAACTCGTTAATCCTTATAAGTCAGGGGTGGATCATGAGGCGGTGGATCATGAGGCGGAGGATCACAATGCTGTACAATAGTGATTTAATACACTATTGTCTCAATAAACATTATTGATGGATTTCTACCTGTTTCTGTACTTGATCTCAGCCAAGTGATATCACGTTTAGCATTCATTGCCTCAGTATTTGTTAATCGGACAATTTAAAATTATTACTAATTACTTGTTGCTACATTAATAAAGTTCATTGACCTCTACGCATGTGAGTAGGGATTTAATGTAGGGAATATTCAAAAGGGTACATTCGTGCTACGGACAAACAAAACATGATAAAAGGCTCAAATTTCTTACCTCTGTACTCTACTTCAGTAAACTAAAAACTAGTAAAACATAGAAAGTTTGCGACAAATCTGAAAAAGCGCCCTCATGCTCAATTTTGATCCAAAAAGTCCATTTTGCGAAAATGCTTTGTTGAATCTTACTATAAATAGGGGAATGTTGTATCTATATGTATGTATGCCTATAAAGGCTCCGTCAGTTTCGATCCAAATGTCGCCAAATTCATACGGAGATCGATGAATATACGGAACGTGTTTAAACTTTATTTGGTTGAAAGCGGTCAAGAATTGGCTGCAAAAACAGTGAAAATATGGGTAAAAGCGGGTTTTTGTTATGAAAATAGGTGCAGCCTACGCGTCAGTCCAGCGTCACTGCAGCTGGCCGGCATCAGCGTCGGCGCGCGTGCGTAATGTCGCGATTACGCCAATGCTCGCGTAAACGCGAGAGGACCACGCGACTTGCGAGCCAGAGACCAGTGGACACGATAATACGGAAAGAAGGAAAAAATAAAGGACAAAAAGGTACATGGACGGGTCATGGGATACCGGTGAACACGTCCGCAAGAGACACGCTTATGAGAGGGCGTAATAAATACTGGGGAAAAAGATGTGTGTTGTATAAACAACATGAAGCGGTACTATAAAGAAAAATTAAATTAAAATGAGGACAAAAGGGTACGAGTAATTAGGCCAACGGGTTAAAATAACTAAATGACACGGGAACGAAACAAAGAAGGAAAGAAACTAATCAGGAAATGTAAGAAAAAAGAAGCTAAAATAATGAGAACAGAATTAAGTAAAACATGGAAACGGGAAATCACAAGCAGCAAATAAAAAAAAGATGCTAAAAGGGAAATGTAAGAAAGAACAGATTTAGAAAATAACGGGAACGGGTTAAATAAATAAATAACATGGAAACGGAAAATCACAAGCTATAAGCAGAAGAAACTAAAAAAGAAAATGTATAGAAGAGACAGATTTAGATAAATAAAAATGTACCTTTTCAATGATTCTATCTATTCAGTAATTCTTCCTGTTATAGTGAACGCTCCCATTTACTCATCTAGCAGGGACCCGCGCGGAGCGCGGGTATCCCGCTTCTTACTATAAATAGGGGAATGTTGTATGTATCTATCTATCTATCTATCTATCTATGTATCGTGTATAAAGGCTCCGTCAGTTTCGATCCAAATGTCGCCAAATTCATACGGGAGATCGAGGAACATACCTCTAGACGGTTATGCGAAAATTTGGTTGGAAACGAGCAAGAATTGGCTGCAAAAACAGTGAAAATATGGGTAAAAACGGGGGTTTTGTTATGAAAATCGGTTACCAGCCTACGCGTCACTGCAGCTGGCCGGCGACATCGCGTCGGCGCCGCGTGCGTAATGTGCATTACGCCAATGCGCGTAAACGGCGCAGAGGCACACAACTTGCGAGCCAGAGACCAGTGGACACGATAATACGGAAAGAAGGAAAAATAAAGGACAAAAAGGTGCATGGACGGGTCACGGGATACCGGGTGAACACGTCCACAGACACGCTATGAGAGGACGTAATAAATACGGGAAAAAGATGTGTGTTGTATAAACAACATGAACCGGTACTATAAAGAAAAATAAAATCAAAATGAGGACAAAAGGGTACGAGTAATTAGGCCAACGGGTTAAAGTAACTAAATGAAACGGAACGAAACAAAGAAGGAAAGAAAGCGAATCAGGAAATGTAAGAAAAAAGAAGCTAAAATAATGAGAACAGAATTAAGTAAAAAACATGGAAACGGGACACCACAAGCAGCAAATAAAAAAAAAGATGCTCAAAGGAAATGTAAGAAAGAACAGATTTAGAAAATAATGGGAACGGGTTAAATAAATAAATAACATGGAAGCGGAAAATCACAAGCTAAGCAGAAGAAACTAAAAAAGAAAATGGATAGAAGAGACAGATTTAGATAAATAAAAATGTACCTTTTCAATGATTCTATCTGTTCAGTAATTCTGAATAGTGAACGCTCCCATCCCGCTAGTTCTCTTAATTTTCAAAACTGGATTGTTGAGCTTATTTTACATCTAGTTAAATACCTCAATCATGAAAATGTACATCTCCAGTGCCATACGGGGTGTTTTTAAATAAATATTGATCAATTTTTGACCACCCCGTATCTACATAATTGAAGTACTTGACGGGTAAAAGTTCCATATGGCAGGGTGGGCAATTAAGTTCGTTATATTAAACATGTGTCAAAACTTTAAATTATCAATGTACTTCGAGGGGTGACACCCCTAACTGAATTAATATTTTCATCCTTATTTTGCTTGTTACACCCTGTATATTGCATGGGTCACCCTGTATAATGACTCCCATTGTATTGTTTCTGAAATCGTCCGAGTATATGCTCTCAGAATATAAACTGAGCTCAAAAAGAAACTTATAATTTTTTACAAACTTGTGAATCACAAGGTCATATCTTAAAATACTGTCAATCAAAATGAACCAAAATTACACACAGGATTACCTTAATACTCTACTCAAAACACATGTCAGTAACCAAGCAGTTGTCCAACTGACACAACAGCAAAATGCACTGTCATGGGACAGCTTCCTGGACTTCCTTCACTTTCACAGCCCAACATTTGGCACCCAGGACAAAAAATCTGTGAGAATGCACACAAGATCCTTGCACAGATGATAAAACGGTGCTGCTTTCTGCTTTTCATACACTTTTTTCATGAAACAGGGCTGGGCTGTGAATGTGGTCCAGGAAGCTGTCCCATGTCAGTGCATTTTGCTGTTGTGTCAGTTGGAAAACTGCTTGGTTACTGACATGTGTTAAGAGTGGAGTATTGAAGTAAATCTGTGTGTAATTTTGGTTCAATTTGATGGATTTCAAGATATGACCTTGTGAAAAATTATTTAAGTTTCTTTTTGAGCTCATGTACTTTTATTGGGTTCTAATGGAAACTTTTGAAGTTATTGGTGACCCCGGAGTGACGTCACAAGCCGTTGACCTCCGTTGACAACAAATCCGATTCAGAAGTCAAATTTGTAGTTTTCTGTGGTTTGTCCCTTTTCAAATCGGCCAAAATACTACCATTTCTATAACTTCTCGACATGGGGCCTCCAGCCAACAACAAAAATAAAGACTTTCCTCTACATGTTCATGTGTTCAGCTTCACATAAAATGCAATTTTCGCCAAGTATTTAACCTTGATTTTACCGAAATCGGCCGAGAAATTTGCTCGATTCGAGGTCAAAACAGAACGTAAACAACTGAATAACCTCTGCTACAAGTCTTCAAGTAGTTGCTCAGCTGCACGATCTATTGTGGGTTGAAAAGCGTAAGTGTAGCCGACTGTAGCGTCATGTAAAAGAAGTACCCGGATGACCGGGGTGACCTATAGTACCAAACCTGTAAAAGCATGTGATTCGCTTGAAAAATACACATGCAACGCAATTGATACCCAGTATAAAAAACATGACCATAAGAAGCTTAGCAAATCGATAGTGCACCATTCATACCTGATTGCTCATGATCGACTCATAACGATCATAGTACAAAGGGAACTGGGTTCATGGATTCTCCTTCTATTACCGTAACCACCCAGGTATAAGCCCACCTTCAGGTATAAGTCCACCACCTATTTTTCGAAACATTCTGGGAACAAGGGTGCACTCGGCTATAAGCCCAGTACTAAATTTTGGCCAAGCTCTTAAATCAAATCAATGCTTTTCTCTCACATTTAAAAGGGCATTTCGTGATCCACAGCCTCATCCCCACTTTTCTCAAAAAAGTTGAGATTTTTATATCACTGGAAACCTCTGGCTACATAATGTTTATGTACAAAATATTTCTTGCAGATTAATTCGTTTAGCAAAGATATCATGAAATTTGAATTTCGTTCTGATGCACCAGAACGAAATTACAACGTATTGTCTATGACTATGGAGCAGTGTAATACACATAATCATGCATAACTCGCAAACGCAATATCGGAATCAACTGAAATTTTGGGAATATGCTTTTTTCGTGGATATGTAGGCCTACTGAAAAATGTCATAAAAAGAGGATGCTAGGATCACGAAATACTCCTTTAAGAACAAAAAAAAATATCAGCTGATAATTAACATTCCACACTTAAATGAGAAGAAATTGACATTACTGGTACATTGGGCATATACAAATGGGGATGATTCCCAGGGATGATTTTTCTTATTTCTAAATTCAAGTACTAGCCCCTCCCCGGGTATAAGCCCACACCCATTTTGAAGTGAAATCTGCCATCTAGGGGGGTGGGCTTATACCCGAGTGGTTACGGTAATAGCTCGATGATGGAACGTTCCAAGCTCATAAAAATGCACAACAATCAAACCAGTGTATGCTAATAATAAGTAATATAAAGATGGTAAGCAATAAGCATGGGCCATGATTCATGAATGTCGATGATGATCATGATGATGAGTTCTATAATCAAATTAAGTAATTTTTGGCCAAACTGGAACACTGTGAACGCTAAGTACTAGTCATGCTAGTGGCTCCGCGATAAACATACGTGAATATAGCGTGGTACAGAAGAAAGTATACACGCGCCTTACGCTGCGTACACGGTTAGTACACTACATGGTCATGGACGCAACGCACATGTTCCAATTTGGCCAAGAATTACTTAATTTGATTATACAATTATCAGTGGGGTGATTATAGTTCTACATAGCCGCTTTCGCCCCCGGGGCTTTCGCCAAACGTTTGACAAACATTTAGCGATCAAAACGTTTGCCAAACGTTTATGGGCGTTTGCGAAAATGTTTGACAAACGTTTGTGCTCGGCAATTGTTTGACAAACGTTTGGCGAAAACGGCTGTGTAGTTCTAGTTCTATACGGTACCATGATACCATACACATGATACATGCATACGACTGAACACCCCTGGCCCCTGCCTGGTGGGGTGGTTCTGGTTCTGGTTAGTTTCTCTGCAAACGCCTCTGTAGGCTATCACGCAAAGGGACGAAGTTCACAGCAGCAGCTAGTCATAATGTGAGTCCCTAATAAGCGTAGCTATGCTCATGTCTTTCAGATGACCTTTGAATATGTTAAGTGAGGGCGCTTCTTTGGCACAATCAGGTAGAAGATTCCATTCTGGAGTTGTTCTTGGTATAAGGGAATATTTGTATTTGTCCTTCTTTGTGGTGGATTTAGTAAGGGTGAAAGGAGACTTGTTTCTCCGTGTTCGTCTAGATGAGGGGCTCTGCTTTAAATGGTCTAAGTTGACAGCAGTCAGCTGATGAAGGATTTGTACATGAACGTGAGTCTAAAAACTGCCCGTCTCTCCTCCAAGGATTGCCACTTCAGCTGTTGGATCATTGAAGAAACACTGGACTCTCGCTTGTAATTTCTCATTGTAAACCTCGCTGCCCTCCGCTGAACCGCTTCTATCCTGTCCTTCTGATCTTGATGATAAGGATCCCAAATTGAGCAGCAAAACTCAAGTTTGGGCCAAACGAGGGATTTATAGGCTATTTCCTTGATGTTTGGTTTACAGCTATGGAGATGTCTACGCAGCATACCCAAAGTTCTATTTGCTTTGGAGGTGATGTTACCGATGTGTAGGTTCCAGCTTAACTTTGAAGTGATTTCAATACCCAAGTAGGTGTGATGGTCAACTGTCTCAAGTTCGCAGTTATGCATACTATAAGAGTGTCTGATGGGATTTCTTTTGTCGGTGATACTCATGACGAAACATTTTTTGCTATTAAACTTCATTTGCCAACGTTCTTCCCATTGGCAGAGCATGTTTACATCATTTTGCAGCTGCTGACAATCAGACTCTGAATGAATCCTACGGTACATGACACAGTCATCGGCCATCAAACGGACGGACAGTAGATGTTATTTTGTCAGGCAAGTCGTTAATGTATAACAAAAAGAGGAGCGGCCCTAGGACCGTTCCTTGCGGAACACCGAAGTTACTTTAATGCGTTCAGATGCACTTCCATCAAGAACAACACGTTGAAATCTAGATGTCAAGAAGGATGATAGCCATTCGTGAAGTTGACCTCTGATTCCATAGTGATGGATCTTATTTAGCAATCGCTGATGTGGTACGTACTACGTCAAAAGCTTTACTAAAGTCCCAAGATAACCATATCTGTTTGCCCCTGCAAATCAAGGGACTTAGCCAAGTCTTCAACAGTAAGTGCTAATTGAGAGTTTCACAAGAACGACCCTTTCTAAAGCCGTGCTGATGGTCAGTCAAAACTTGATGCTTTTCTAAATGGGCCATAACGTGGTGGAACACAATATGTTCAAGTAGCTTACAAGCGATTGCAGTCAGAGAAACAGGTCTGTAATTCGATGGAGATGAACGGTCACCCTTCTTAAACAACGGCGTCACACTGGCTTCAAGCCAGTTTTTTGGCAGATCTCCAGTTCCCAGTGGGGAAAGAGTTCTATCAGTAAATCATTGATTCCCTCAGAAATTATATTTTGACGTCTTTCATGTCTTTGGAAAATAGATGTAATATATCATGATAATTTAAACCTATTCAAGAATTGAAAGATATAATATAAAAGTTCACAATTTTTTTAAGCTTACCTACATTTTGTATATGTATATCGATGAACAGATGACCGGAGAGATGATATCCCAATAGTAACGTGCCCTTGATGTGCATTAATTATAAGAAGCACTGAATTGAGGAATATTTTATCTTTTAAAATATCAAGTTCACGTATTATTACAAGTCACAAAACATAATTTTAATATATGATTTATACAAATTCTCTTTCATTATAGTGCAATTCTGACGCTGATTATCAAAATAGTTAATGCCCAAATCGTCGCTATTTAACAGATTATACCCGAAGGGCACGTTATATGTTATAACCTGCACACAGTTTATTTGCATGTTTACAGAAAATATTTTAAGCTTACACATCAGCGCTGTCCCGTCAACTTTGTCAAATATAATACATTTTATGAATGGAATGGAAGTAAGAGGGAACATTCTGAATACTACATGTATGTACTACTAGTCGTATATATTTGGATCATTGAAGGTTGTAGTAATAACAACCAAAAATTTCAGGTGAGCAACTTGAACTTCAAATTGTGTTGTGAACAAAAGTTCAATTCTTCATTTATTTGATTACCAACACAGATAAACTTTCATGATAGAAAAGGTGTTTAGATGGGAAGTGCGAAGCTCTATCCATCACCCGTAAAACAAAACCCTTCAATTACACCTATATGCATGTATGAGGTGGACGGGCAACAACGCATCCAGAAATCATCTACATGTAAGCATAAATACCTTGCGTGAGTCACTATCACCAACCAACTGGATCGGAAAGCTTTCTAAATTCTATGTTCAGAATGTCACTACAAGCGGCTAGGGGACGCAGGGGTAACCTTGTCAATCAAATACTTCATCTATTGTGTCCAATACTTAATCCGATAAGTGATCGATGTATCGATAACAGTAGGATCAAGATCATGAAATTAAGCTACGGCGGCGCACTTTAATACTTTACGAGGTGATACAGCCAGGTACCTGGATTCAGCAGCACTCAACAACCCAAAATAATGATAATAATATTAATATTATAAGCAATATATAAGAATATAAGGTATATAAGATTTGTTTTATTAAAGAAATTTAAAATTTTTTGTATCATTATCATAGGCCTAAATATGAATTCGTAACGTTATAATATTCATTATAAATATTCGCACGAACAGCATGACTATAGAGCTTGTCATAAAATGTATCATAATACATATTTATTAGTATTATTTTTGTTTTTATTTATATATTGTGTTATTCAATTTTGAATTATGTTCAATTATCCCAGCAAACACAAAATGCTTTTGAATTTTCGACATCATTCGCAAAAGGTTAGAAAAGATTGCCAGAAAATGTTAAATGTCGGGTTATATAAAGGGTACATGTATATAAAGGGAATAAAACTTTTTCATAACTTACTGCAAATATTGTCAAACATATAATTAATTAAGTGGTGACAAAATATTTGGCAAAAAAAAGTTTGCAGAAAATATTTTTCAATAACATTTTGAAAACATTAAACAAAAATATTTTTGTAGTGTGTTTCCATACAAAACGTTTTAAAATGTTTTCCTGACCTTTATTTAGCCCAACATTTAAAACAAAACCTAAAACTATAGGCCTAACCTGTTTAACGTTTTAAAAACGTTTTGTGTTTGCCGGGATGGCCTTTCAGACCTTCACATTAAAATGTAGATTACTTGGTAGCTTTATATTGTGATTTAACGTAAAAGTTATTATTATTCATTATTTATAACATTCTGATGATTTTTCATTATTATTATAAATTTTATTTCATTTCAAATTGTATTAAATATTTTATAATTATTTAACTTTTATATAATGCAAACAAAAGTAGCGGGCCCGTACACGTTAAACTTGGTATATTTCGCACAGTGGTGAGTGGTCCTGTGGGGATAATTGCCTATCGATTGGATTGATCATGGCTATAAACGTATTGGTGATGTCATAAGCTTAACTTTGGAGGACAATAGAATAACCATTGATTGACAAGGTTACCCCTGCGTCCCCTAGCCGCTTGTATGTCACTGCTAGCACACAAAGCACCTTGGGAGTCCTTAGACGTACGTAATCTTTCATCCTGTCCATCTCATGTCAAAAGTAAAGCCTACCAGTACCAGGCATTAGTACGACCAAAGTTGGAGTACGCCTCGGCTGCATGCATGGAACCTGTACCGGTACGTCCAACAGCAGGCAAACGCATTGGGGGCAGTGCAGCATCAAGCAGCTAGATTTGTTTACAACAATTATGAAAGAAAGGCTAGTGTTACACAGATGCTGCAACGCCTTGAGTGGGACTCCCTAGTTAGGCATGTTCACAAAATTTTCAAGTAGGATATTTCACATGGAAATTATTTTGTTTAAAAAGGTGATTATTTAACTTAAAAAATGAGGGGTCAACCATGTCTGTAGCTCAAAATTTAGCGAAGTTATGGGCAAATGTCTGTTTTTAAAAAACTGCACTTACATGTATCTGCGGCCATCATTTACACTGCCTTACAATGACTTACTGTACAAAAGAAGCATGTAATGCATCATTTTTTACCACGATGATCCATTTTACACGAAGGCGATTTTATTTTATGAAATCTAACTTTCACTACATGCTGACTTCTAATTCTATATCAAGGATAAAGTACCAGCACTTTTTAGACTACGTCGCCAAGTTTCTGGAGTCCAAATTTCAAATTTTTGTATTTCCCTATGGGGATTACACAGTTAAGCCATTGACTGTGAGCTACTGTGGTCCAAACTTTTTGGATTGAATGTCGCCCTCTATAAGCAATGTGGACATGTCTACCCTAGTATAGGTATGCTAGGTGAATTCAAATTTGCCATCAAACTGCATCATTTTACATATCAAATTAAAGCCCTTGAGTAAAGAAAGCCAAAACTGAAAACATTTTTGTCATAGGGCCAATTCCACCGTTACGGACGTTACAGATACATGCAACTTGCAACTTTTAAGTGAATAGCACACATGTTTGCTGTTAGGATAACACTTTATTTCTTAGTATGCTACTAGTACACACTCTAATGTTCAATATAATAAAGCAGTTTTGTTTTGGCTTTCTGAGTTAATTAGCTACAGAAATTAGGAACTAGCGTTTATGGACGTTACGCGAAAGTGCCTGCCTTTTTGACAGATGGTACATATCCTTAAATCTCCATTCAGTTCTGTGTTTTATTTTTTTCTGTTAACAATATTGAGCAAGCCTTGACTCCATTCTATGTAAACATGAAAAGCAAGTTTGAAATTAATACTCCTGTATCGTGCTACACTGTTGATTTAGTGTTACGGACGTTACATTTTATCTCAAATGTAACGTCCGTAACGTTTAAATAATGAAAAAAAACTGTCAAGGTGCTTCCTCAGATTTTTTTCTTTACTATCTTGAAGTAGGTCTGACATCAATCTATGGAGGCATGATTAGCAAGTTTGAAATAAATGCTCCTGTTTTGAGTAATAATGTTCCAAAATTTTGTTACGGACGTTACAAAAGGCACTTTTGGCATGGAATTGGCCATAGCACTTTCCGTAACAAAGTTACATCTTGTCAAAGATTGACTTTCATCAAAAAGATTCTGCTAGCAAAATTCCCCAAAACGGCATTTATGGGTGTTTCTAGATCTTAGTCTCATGGCGATAGCAGCTTTTTTAATGGAACTGCTATCAAAATCCTCTAAAATTCCATGTGCGACTTGATTATCACCATAAAAAATCATATATTTGGGTCAAGTGAAGTATAGAAAACATATTTATGTAGGTTTCCTTCACCCACCTATTCTCGGAAAAAATTCAAATTTCTATGTAATATGCATTGTGTTTGGGCCCCGGTCTCGACGAATTTCGCTGACTAGTAAATGTGTTAACTAAGGTTTGCCTGGGATACCTACCTAGTAGCTACCAGACGTCTGCTCAGCCAGAGTAACATGTATGTTCTTTTAAAAAATACATCATGGGCTGGTAAATATTCCTTTCCCCTTGACGGTACTACCATCTGTTCATCAGGGTAATGTAGAGCATCCAACATCTTGAGCTACCAGGCCATATTACCTATCGTTATACCTTCTTTGTTCGTACTATACCAGTATGGAACAGACTGCCATCTCCACTTGTATCTTCACTGACAGTTATTTAGCCATTTCCAGCCCCTGGCTTTGCCACTTCTCCGGGATATGGCAACCACACCAACCCACCAATCCTTGTAGTCTTGTTGATGTTTTTGAGCACCAAATTTGGCACGTACGCACAGCACAGATCAGCTCTCATAGGAAAAGCCTAGCTAGCTTAACAGGAGTTTCACTCAAGACTCAAGACCCTCAATTCTACTTGAATTTCTACTTTTTGCATAATTATAATGCCCAGACTAAGCCTGAAGTGCTTTAAAAATCAGTAAAATTTAACTTTTTATATCAAAACCGGGGAGACCCGCTTTTATTCGGAGTTCACCGATCGAGTGCTTGCTAACATGTCCCGTGGATGTCAGCTTAGCCTTAAAAGGGCATTTCGTGATCCACAGCATCATCCCCCCACTTTTCTCAAAAAAAGTTGAGATTTTTATAGAAACCTCTGGCTACATAATGTAAATGTACAAAATATTTCTTGCAGATTCATTCGTTTAGCAAAGATATTGTGAAATTTGAATTTCATTCTTTTTAAAAATGAAGGCCTGATTGAAGCCATTTTTTTGGTTGACCTTTTTTACACTAATTGTGTACACAATTTCGCTTGAAAACGTTTGAAAAATGGACAATTTTTCCAAGAAGACAATCCCACACTAAACATGTATACTAAAGGACATCATCGACAAGATCCTATCCCTATCTGTTGCTGAACAAAATCTTGGCTACCTCTCAGAAGTAGTAACTGTGTACAAGTTCCACGTCAAATCAGCCGTTTTTTAGGTAAAAAAATCCCTAAATATGGGTAAGGGTTTCAGAGACCAATACCCCCGGCCTATTAATCATGCCCGTCGGCAAACTTTGAAAACACCCCCTTTAAATTGCACTCATTTCACGAACTTTTCAGAGGACTAAAACATCCCTTTTTTAGCGATTTCACAATTTTTTGCCCTTCCAAAATGCTTCTTTTAGCTTTTTTTGCCAAAACGCGAACAATATTTCAAAGATACCTAAACTTTATGTGTTTTTGTTTCCCAAAATAAGAATTTCGAGCAATATTCTGAGAAAAATGAATAATTGAATATTATTTTGTCTTTTTTTTTCTTTAAACAAAATATTGGTTGGATCAATCCCTCTGATCCGAGCCGTGGCTACGAGCCTGCACTGTAGAAACTCTGGTGGAAACTGTAGACTACAGTTTCTGTCAAAGAAGAACAGCACTTGTTTTCATTTTGAGAGCATGCACAGCGTAAGCATGGAAGTGGGGTTCTGATTGGCTGATTCAATCGTCTGACAATCATAACAACAGACGCGGTAATCTGATTGGCCTATTATACGTCAAAACGTTGGTCGTCGGCGCAAAGTTCCGCGTGCGCATATGTCACTCATTTATAACAGGGCGCTCGCGTCAATCTGAACAAGGGACTGGCGTTCTTTTCTGAAACCCAGTGTATATCATTAGTCCTGTTTGAAACTATTCATCTGTTTGTTGTATAACTTGTAAAAGCATTTTCATTTTCTGTATTTACATACATCAGATTAACACAGCCCATGCAAAGTAAATTGACGAAAACCAATTAAAGAAGTGTATTTTCAGAATGCCGAGTAGCAGGTAAGTTTGCTGTACCGTATGTATGACACGAAGGTTATCTATATACCGTACCCAGAAAGGTTTAAAGTCGTAAAGACTGATTGCCAACTGACTGACTGATGACAGCGAAACTATGCAGAAAGACTTAAAGTGGTACTTCACCCCTTGATAAATTTGTGACTATTTTTGAATTTTTCTCAAAAAATAATAACACACTTGTAACAAAAGTTATGTACGGTACGGTATATTAATTATAGGGGCAAGGATTACTAACACTGGAATTTCAGTGACTCAAGACAAGCGGTACGTTATTTATGATAAGCAAAGAGGTACCGCTAGAATGTACCTCATTTCTTTTAAATCACTTGTCTTGAATTACTGAAATATCAGTGAAGTAATTGGATTCCTCGTCCCTATTATACATTTTGTACATGTACAACTTTTGTTTTTAAAATACCAGTGTGTAGTTATTTTTTGAGAAAAATGCACCTTAAGGGATAAAACAGTCATTTTATCAGCAAACAGCTATTCCAGTTGAAATCCATAATAGCCCATATGGAAGACATTATCTTCCACATATGCCAGACACTGCATGTGAATTTTAAATAGGGCTACCTAAATGTGACTCCATTTGAAATCTACAGCCTGCGGGGGAGGTTAAAGATCACATCTTACATAGGGAGTGTGGATTTCAACTGGAACAGCCCGATGAAACCACACCTTTCCAGAGGCAAAACTTTCACTAGTTCATTCAAGGAAAAAAATTAAAGGTGAACAATCAGAATTACCAGAAGGCGGGCCAGAAGGCAGCTATGTACTAAACATACAACAGTGTTTTTTAGGATGCACTACATATGTTAATTAAAAAAAAAAAAAAAAAGGTTTGTCTCAAAGCTCGCACGCACATTTGTAAAATCGTGAGATTTGGAAAAAAAGAAATGCAGGTTTTTTTTTTTTTTTTTTATTTTTTTATAGTTTTTCCAGAAAAATTAGGCAAAAATCAGATTTTTTTTCTCAAAATACCATGAAAAAAGTCGGGAATAAAAAAACAATAAAAAAACGCATTTCGCATTTGTTTTCAAACCACTCGTGAGCTTTGAGACAAACCATTATTTTTTTTGGCCTTATCATTCATTTTTATTTAGAGACCTATTTAAAAATACAATGTATGATTGACCCAATTTCATATCATAAATTTCTCAGAGGGGGCATTCTGTCAACACCCTGATCCATGATAGCGCAGCCTGCGGCAGGCTGCTAATCAGTCATCTATCATGAAATAATTGGGGTACTTATAACTGTTGGAGGCAGTGGAGGAAGCAAGTGGTTAGGAGATTAGGCTAATGAAAGTCAATTCCCAGTTTCCCGTTACATTATTTTTCATGACTGTGTAGGTGACCGTTTCATTATTCATTATTCATTATTTTATACCATTTCATTATTGCATCTGTTACAGGTGTAAACCAATAACTTCCCATATGTATACATGTCATAAATCACAGTTTGTAGTTTACAGATGTAGTTTACAACAACATGAAGGTGATTGTACAACTATTATCAAAAGTTTCACAATATTTTTTACGGGATGAGATCAGAGCAGATCAAAAAGCGCGGGACAGAGAATTGAGTAGGTATTCATTAATAATTCATTATTAACCATATACTATGCTCCTACTGCAAAGAAAATCCCTGAAAATCAACAGAAAGAGATTTATGATATATTTAAAACCACAATTATTTATAATTTGTATGTTAAAGTTTGTTAGAAATCAACATAACATTTTATTCAAAATAATGAAATATTTGGCCAGCAAATTGTTTTGAGCGGAGTAGGGTAACGGGAAACTGGGAATCGACTTTCATTAGCCTTACCTCCTAGTCAACTCCCCTCCCCACTGACACTTACGTACACCAAGGGTGAAAATAAGAGGGCTTGAACCAGGGGCCACTTTAGCAAAAAAATGGCCCCTGGTTCACCAAGATTTGGAAGAACCAGGGGCCATTTCCAATTACCAAGGGGCCAATAAAAGTAAAGATGTGCTGGATGGGTTAAATAAGCACTATTTGCTTGTAATTTTCAGGGGCCAGTTTTGTGAGAAAAGTGTCCCTTGGTCAACTAAAATTGAGATGGAACCAGGGGACATTTGTCAATTTTGACTTCTGGATACCTGTTAGACATCAATTAAAGACTAGTCTTTCAATAAAATATTAATTATAAGTGAAATCTGTGAAAATCATCATTAAAAAAACAAAAACAACACCCGACCCTGATTTTTCAGGATTTAGGGTCGGACGGTTGAGGGCAACACAACAAAATCTTTATTTTGGCCTTATGCTTGCCTGTAAAAGTGGCACAATCACACCATTCCCTCATGTTACATCCTTACCAATCTGGTGGTGACAAACATTATGGTCAAAACCTCCCATTTCTATTGGATATTTGCGTAATGTTATTTATTGGAAGTAATATACTAGGCTATTCCAGTTGAAATCCATACACCCCCTATGGAAGACATGACCTTAATCTCAATTGCCCACACAGGGCTCATAGATTCTAAATGGAGTTACCCATTCAGGAAACCCCATATGATATTCACACTCCCTGTGTGGAAGATTAAGGTCATGTCTTCCATAGGGGGTGTATGGGTTTCAACAGGACTAGCCCAATGCATGGTTGCAACTGGTAATGGTCCAATTGGTCCATATCCCCACAGGGTTGGTTGATTCAAATCACTGATTTTTTTATATAATAATAAAAATCAGTTTTCAATTTTGATTATGGACTATTCAAAGGTATTTTGATTTTTGGTTCATATTCTGCTTGGCCTATTTTTGAAATTCGTTATGATTGCAAAATGATTGTAAATAAACTTGAAGTGCTGGCACCTATACATGTATGTACAATGTAGGTCTTTTGCACCTGTCAGGATTAAGAAATTTGAAATAACGTAATAAAATTTTCACACTGGTTTTTACTATTTTATATTTCCAGATTCTTGCTTTTGATTGACTTTAATTAGCCTTTTTGAGAAATGGCAGACACAATAGGATGGCGCTGCATGAAGTGGGTAAAGTCTTTTGAATATGCCAGGTTTTACCCAGATTGAAGACTGTCCTCTTTATTGTGTATGCCATACAGTACTTTGAAAGGCTAATTGCATACAATGTTTAACTCATTAGTATGGAGTTGAGGTACTTTGGTTGACTTTATTGGGGTTAATCACAGATGTGTGTTTTTATGTAGTTGGGAGGGAAATAATAATAATTAAAAAAAAACTGTTTCCTTGGCCCAAATGGCTTGCAATACACCCCCCCCCCTCTCTCTCTCTCTCTCTGTTTCATCAGTCAAATTTAATGCAAACCTTTTTGATCTATTTCCGCACAGAATTCAAGCTCTTCCATCCAGAGTCACCAAAAATACTCCACTACTTCAACCCTTCAAATGCAGGCATTGTTTACGATGGTGGCCAAATTTTGAGAGGTATAGGAAGCACACACAAAGACATCGCAAATTGAGAGGTCAAATTTCCAAAGTGCGGAAAGGTGTCAAACTATTCCATGAGTATGTTTCAGGAATGAAAGGGAATCAAACTGTTCTAGAAATAGTTCAAGTTTCCCAAATTTATACAACATACAAGTGTGACAAATGCAAGAAGCAATTCTTAAAGCTTTCAGCATTTGATAACCACAAATACGTCACAGACACTCAAAGCGGTTCACCTCATCAACATAATCAAGCTACTTGCATTAAATGCAATCATTGCAAAATGCAAGTCATCACACATGCGAATAAGAAACAACATTCGCCGGTTCAATGGATATGCAGTAAATGTGAAATGGGGTTTGAAACCAACGACAAACTAAATGAACATAAAACAATGCATGCATTTGTAGATGAAGCTAGCAACACTCAGTCTATTGGTGGCACAGCAAACAAAAATAATTCACTTCCAATTTTTCACAAATGCGTCTCGGATAGCAAAAACAGCTTGTTAATACTTAGTGCCACTAGTGATCGATGCAATACAAATTTAGAAAGACATGTTAAGAAGCAGCATTCTGCAACAGTTATCATCCAGGGCGAAAAAATACATAGACCTCATTGCGATTGTTGCAACATGTATTTTACAACAACATCAGATTTAGAAAAACATGTAAAGAAGCATCATTTATTCAAATGTAATAAATGTGGAATAGGTTTTGCTACAAAGGACACACTGGAGAGTCATAACAAAACCCATGAAAAACCTCGATGCTATAGTTGCAACATGTATTTTACAACAACATTGGATTTAGAACGCCATGTAAAGAAGCAGCATTTATTCAAATGTAAATGTGGAATATGTTTTGCTACAAAGGACACACTGGAGAGTCATAACAAAACCCATGAAAAACCTCGATGCTATAGTTGCAATATGTATTTTACAACAACATTGGATTTAGAACGCCATATAAAGAAGCAGCATTTATTCAAATGTAATAAATGTGGAATATGTTTTGCTACAAAGGACACACTGGAGAGGCACAACAAAACCCATGAAAAACATCGATGCTATAGTTGCAATATGTATTTTACAACAACATTGGATTTAGAACGCCATGTAAAGAAGCAGCATTTATTCAAATGTAATAAATGTAGAATATGTTTTGCTACAAAGGACACACTGGAGAGGCACAACAAAACCCATGAAAAACATCGATGCTATAGTTGCAATATGTATTTTACAACAACATTGGATTTACAACGCCATGTAAAGAAGCAGCATTTATTCAAATGTAATAAATGTGGAATATGTTTTGCTACAAAGGACACACTGGAGAGGCACAACAAAACCCATGAAAAACCTCGATGCTATAGTTGCAACATGTATTTTACAACAACATTGGATTTAGAAGGCCATGTAAAGAAGCAGCATTTATTCAAATGTAATAAATGTGGAATTTGTTTTGCTACAAAGGACACACTGGAGAGTCATAACAAAGTGCATGACAAAATATTGTGTGGTAAAATTGTAGTGCACAAATGACAACTCATTTAAAAAACACTGCAACAACACAATCATTTCAATTTTTGTGCTATCTGTGCAATATCAAGCAAAGTTTCGTGACAAACATAATTTGTTTTGTTCACCCAGAACTGATATGCACCTTTTGTGGGCACAATTTTTCAAATAAATGGGAGTTTGATGAACATCAGCTCCATCCTCAATTTCAGTACAGTGTGATCACTGTTGCAAGTGTTTTGTTAGCAGAAAAAAGTGTGCCAGACATGCTCATACATGTACCCCTGGGGGAGGGGGTACTTGGATTTATTTTGAACAGGGGTGTGCAGCTCCAGCAGAGTGTTTCAGACCCAGCCGGGGTCTTCTAAGGGTAATTTTGCAGGAAAAGGATACCCATGTCTGAGGATTTTCTTCAAATGTAGACCCATGTCTAAGGGTTTCTAGTAAAATAAGACAATTGAATACATGAGTGGAAGAAGGGCCCCAACTCCAATTTCTTACAAAAATGAGTTAGACCCAACATTTTATTGCCAGCAGACCATTTTTCCTTGTGCGAAGATGAGCCAAAATTCACTCTCTAAATACTAAAAGTAGTCTTCCATGTACACTTAATCATGGTTTTCATGGAAGGAAGGCCCAGCTCCATGGAGTTGGACCCTTCTCCCACAAATATTGGGTTGAAGAGGAATTTTGTTCATCCATGAAATCTGCTTTTCATTACAGCTCAACTGATCATACTTTTCCTACATTCGACCTTGCATGATTTTTGAGTTGACACAGTCATGAAAATAACTATATAGATACTTGACAGACCATTAGTAGCCCAGTTCTGAACCTTTTCATTGATCATTCATAACAATAGGTATCTGATGGATCAGTGAAGATAAGAAGGCATTATAATATATCCGTAACCTTGATATTATAGTACATCTCGAGAAAAAAGTGCAATGGACATGTTTTCATTTTATGTTTCAAATATCCCAGCAAGATGAAAATTGAGTATTTAACCCAAAATGGAAAATGGAACAATTTATTGAAATCTGTTTTAACAGATTTTTTGACATCTTTTTCTGCACTGTATTATACCTAAATTAAGAAATTTGATAAATATTCAAAGAAAATATAGGTCATCCAAAAAATGTTGATTTTTACACATTTTGGGGCAAAAAAGGAAAAATAAGCAAAAATATCAAAATCTGTTTTAACAGCTTCATTCATCAAGTCATAACAAACAGCCTACATGCTTAATTTCTAATAAAATATTGAAATTGTGAAAAATATAGGTATTTATTGATTTTCATGTTTTTTCTTGCAAATATGCTAATAATATGCAAATTATGAAATTGCAAAATAAAGTTTCTACATAGCATACATCTTTCAAGTGTGATGTTCAAAATGACAGACATCAAAAAGAGATTCGATGAAATGTAAAGGTGTAGTAACAATTTTGGCATGGACTGTCTGGTTAGGCAAAGTACGGTAAGTTGAGCTGCACAGTAAACTTTCTTGCTAACCTATTACATGCTTCTACTTGTGCAATTAATGGATGATTATCAAATTTCTGCAGCTATTTATAACACATCCACTTTATACGAACTGGCACTTGCAGTATATTAATGGAAGAAGGGCCCAACTCCAGCTCATATTAAGACCGGTCCTGTACCGTTGCCTTGGAGACATCATTATTTGAAATGTATGTAATATTGTATGTTAATGTATTTAAGGTTCCCTGAAGACGAAAACATTCTGTCTATAAAACTTTTCAAAATATTAAGTTTTTTCTTAAGGGATGGGATATGAACGTTTGGACAGTATTTAGGGGCTGTGCAATAATTATGAGCCCTGGGGGGGCAAGAAATTTTGGCCAGGCGAGAGGGGGGGGCAAGCGATTTTGGGCACACATTCGTTCGTTTGGAAATTTTACCCCCCCCCGGGGTGGAAAATAATTATTGCACAGCCCCTTATTGTGGAACATTAGAGCACATCAGACATATAGAATTGCATTCTGAATATGAGGAATGTCCTTCTGATATCAAATAATTTTGATTTTTGAAATTCACAATGTAATACACATTTTATGGCAAATGATTAAAAATTGATATTTTTGATATTTAAGGGTGGACGAGGTATTGTTGGTCGAAGCAACCTAAAAATCTATTGGCATTATCTAGATCAATATATTATTGAAAATTAACACCTTGATGTTTTGCAAAAGTTTATTCTACAAATCGTATACTTTGCAAACTTGCTTAATTTATTGTAGTTAATGAATTCTTCTACACGCTAGCTATGAATTGAGCAATGCAGTTTTTGCCAAAGCTCACTACCATTCGTAAGATGCGATGAACTACCAAATCACAACAGTTTAAAATAATTAATAACCTTAACAGTACTCGAAGTAAACTTTATAAATCTGATGATTTATACTTAAAGTGTATGTAGGTGGGATGAAAAGCCGACGATCAATTGATAATTTTGACCTTTCGTATTGGAGATATATGGATTTTTTTCCCAAAACACCAAAAAAAATTAGGTCTTTTTGGGAAAAAATCCATATCTTCAATATGAAAAGTACAAATTTTCAATTGATCGTCGGTTTTACCTCCCAGCTACATACACTTTAAGAATATATCATTACATTTATAAAATTTACTTCGAGGACTTATATTTCAAAAATGTGAAAAATATCAAATTTAGTTTTTATTATATCATGAATTTCAAAAATGAAAATTATTTGATATCAGAAAGACATTCTTCGTATTCAGAATGCAATTCGATATGTCTGATCACATACCCCACAAAAATACTGTCAAAACGCTCAAACCGCCGATTCCCGATCCCTTAATATCTCAAAAACAGTTTTGATGGAGTTGGGCCCTTCTTTCATGCTCCATGACTTTCATGTTGGATCTCGGAGCATGTTCCTTTGTTATGCTAAAACCTTTCCCTATTTTCTGTGTGGACTAAATATCACATTAGTGTACTCGGAGTTAATGTAATGATACAAATATATTTACCGACGTAAATTTTAGCTTTTGAAGTTTTGATAAAAAACGTGATACCACAGCCTTTGTGACCTGATCTTGCTTTCTTGAAGTGCGACTCCCGATCTTGCTTTCTTGAAGTACGAGTCCTGATCTTGCTTTCTTGACTCATTAGTCATCACACTCAGTATTCACACTTGAATAAAGTGAGAGCGGATCATTGCACTGTTGAAGGATATTATTGACAAATCCAACAAGCCAAGTCATGGTTAGAATTTATTCGCCCATTACTGGGTCACCGCCGCACCAAACTGGTGTTGTGACTATACCCAATTGGGTTGCAGTCCATTCAATCAAATGTTATCATCAACCTATTTGATCGTAGTGCATTTGTTATGTGTGTGAGACAAACTGTCGCGGTAGATTGCAATCATGCTTTTGTTGAATGAATTTAAGTAGTCGGTATGATACGTCATAATGCACAACCTCTATAGACCACTTGACATGTGACGTCATTGCCCGGCAGTATGCGCAGTTGCGCACGCATTATGGTACTTTCCATTGTTCTTTGCCCTGCAGTGTGCGTGCGCATCGTAGTCTGCTCAGGGCATGTGTATTTTAAATCTCCCACCACAATTCATATAGTACAAGAAAGCCATTGAACAGTGAAGCGGTTCGTTCGGGCATATCGACAGACTAATCCCTCGCCTTTGTTGATAAACAATAAATGTAAAAAGTGGTCTATACAATTTAGCTCAGTGTTCAAACCAGTATATGAAATGAGCTTTTTCAGTTGAAATCCATGCACCCTCTTAAAACATGGCCATAATCTTTCACATAGATTTTAAATGGAGTCACCCATTCAGGTAACCCAATTTGAAATTCACTCTCCCTGTGTGGCAGATTAAGGTCAGGTCTTCTATAGGGGGTGTATGGGTTTCAACTGGAATAGCCCATTAAGCCAAAAGCTTCAAGGGTCCTTTCAGGGCCTTGAGTTTGAAATATCCTGACCTTCATTAATGTTCACAGGCCCAAACTCACATTGCAAAAATGTTAAATGTTATAATGGTCCATATTTTGTGACACTTTGTATGACTTAGAAATCAACAATAACATGCATTGATGAAGTCAGTATTGAGTCTATCTTGCAGTTTAATTAAGGCGGCCCCAATTAGGCCCTATAAAGCTTTGTAAATGACCAGAGTTTGTAAATACAAAAAATGATACAAATTTGCTTCCAGTTTTGATGAGTATATTTATGGTATTGAAATAAAAGCTTTGGTTTATTATAATGGTGGAAATCTAAATTCCTTGTTTGAAAACAGTCAAAATATCCAGTTCAGCGTCAGTACAGTACGGGAAATTTATTTTTGACAGGATACGTCTCAAACCTGAACTGTCGCAATTTGAGAATTCTGCCAATTCAAAGTTTTTGACAGGCTGGGTCAAAAGCCTGGAATTGCCAAAATTCTAGAATTACAACAATTCTAAAATTCTGATGCAACAGTACATAGAAAACCAGGTACATTATGGTGAAAATTTGGGTAATTTTTCCCCCACCCTTATTTTCACAATTTTACAACACTTGAGCTCCCTCCCCCCACCTGCCTCAGCTATCATAAAAAGATAATGGGTTAACCAAATTGGGCAAAAGAATTGTGCAGAAAATAGTTTGAGCAGCCCCCCCCCCCCCTCCCCCACCATTCTCTTTCAAAAACCTGGATGTGTGTCATGTACAATAGGTAACAATTCCCAGGTTCACATTCAATTAATAGGCCTATCAATTTTTAATCTTTTGCCATAAAAAGTGTATTATATTGCAAATTTCAACAAATCAATATTATTTGATATCAGCAAGACATTCCTCATTTTTAAAATGCAATTCGATATGTCCAATGTGCCTATGCAAAATATGTGAAAACGTTGCTATCCGAGCCCTTAAGCACTTGCAAATTGTACCAGAATTAGTACTGCTATTTGGAATTAAATTAAAAATAGCATTATATCAGTTACCAACCATGCAAGGTATCTGCTGTAATGGGCTATTCCAGTTGAAATCCACACTACCCCTGTGGAAGATTTTGGAAATATCTTCCACAGGGGGAGTATGCTTTACAAATGTAATTGGTCAGGGTTAATCATTTTGAAACCCATACGTTCCCTCTGTATTATATGGTTTTACCTATATCTTCCACAACTGGAGTGAGTATTTCAAATGGAAGTACCCAATTGTCTATTCTATTCAAAACTAATAGACTCTCTCTTTAGCTAAATTTTCCACAGAGGTAGTGTGGATTTTAAATGGAATAGCCCAATGCATGCATGGTTGACACAAACACTTTGCAAGTTCATTAACCCTTTCACACAACAATTTGGGGAATTCATAAAAAATCACAATGATTATTGTATACATTTGGACAATAAAACAAGTGCCAATAGGTTACATTATGGTGCAATAAGGAAATGAATGCATGAGTTGGCTACAGACAAATGACAATAGATACGGTAGATACCCTGATAGACGCAACAAATTAAAGGGATATTAGTGATTTGATAGACTCACACCCGAAAATGGTCAATGTTTGCATTTTTGGAAAAAGAACATCATTTGTGATAATATATCATACAAATGGCAATGGTGAAAGCAATCTGATCAAGATAGACAAAATTTGGTCAAGACAATGTGGTTAAGACAAAATCTGGTCAAGAGAAAATCTGGTATTAGACAAAACCTGGTCGAGACAAAATTGGGTCAAGACAAAATCTGGTCAAGACAAAATCTGGTATTAGACCAAATCTGGTGGAGACAAATCGGGTCAAAGACAAAATCTGGCATTAGACAAAATTTGGTCAAGACAAAATTTGGTCAAGTGGTCAAGACAAAATCTGATATTAGACAAAATCTGCTGAAGACAAAATTGGGTCAAGACATCTGGTCAAGACAAATTTGGTAAAGACGAAATCGGTTCAAGACAAAATCTGGAAATGCAAAATCTGGTCAAGAATTTGACAAAATTTGGTCAAGACAAACTCTGGTCAAGACAAAATCTGTGAAAACAAAGGTTAAGAAGGGTTAAGAAAAAATCTGGAAATACAAAATCTGGTCAGGTCAAAATCTGGTATTAGACAAAATTTGGTCAAGACAAAATCTGGTTACGACAAAATCTGGTTTAGAAAAGATCTGGTGAAGACAAAATTGGGTTAAGACAAAATCTGGAAATACAAAATCTGGTCAAGACAAAATCTGGTATTATACAAAATTTGGCAAGATAAAATTTGGTCAAGACAAACTCTGGTCATGGCAAAATGTGAAAACAAAATCTGGTATTATACAAAAGTTGGCAAGACAAAATCTGGTATTATACAAAATTTGGCAAGATAAAATTTGGTCAAGACAAACTCTGGTCATGGCAAAGTGTGAATACAAAATCTGGTCAAGACAAAATCTGGTATTATACAAAAGTTGGCAAGACAGGCAAAATCTGGTCAAGACAAAATCTGGTGTTATACAAAATTTGGCAAGACAAAATCTGGTCAAGACAAAATCTGGTCAAGAAGACAAAATCTGGTTTAGACAAAATCTGGTCAAGACAAAATCTGGGAATACAAAATCTGGTAATACAAAATCTGGGAATACAAAATCTGGTAATACAAAATCTGGTCAAGACAAAATCTGGTATCAGACTAAATTTGGTTTAGACCAAATCTGGTCATGGCAAAGTGTGGTAAATACAAAATCTGGTTAAGAAAAAGTCCGGTCAAGACAAAATCTGGTAAATACAAAATTTGGTCAAGACAAAATCTGAGATTAGACAAAATTTGGACAAGACAAAGTCTGGTCACGGCAAAGTGTGGTAATACAAAATCTGGTCAAGATTTGAAATTCTAGTTATTGAAAAAGGGTCTTTGAAATTCTAGTCATTGAAAAGCCACAAAAAAAGGGGTTGTTTTGGGCCAAATTTTGTCCACGGTTTTGCATGAAAGGGGGGAGGGTAAATTTGAAGAAAAATCATTGCAAAGGGGGTCTTTGAAAGATTTGGTAACTCACATGGTTACCGGGATGGTTACCAACTTTTGTGTTGAGTTGGGGGGCCGGGGGTTCATCACTTCTATGGTGAATTACTATGACGGAAATAGACAAATTGTTCCCAACAAAAAATCTCTAGTAATCCATTTAAGGTTAGCAACTATTTTAAACTGTTGCAATTTGACAGTTCACAGCATCTTGCGAATGGTAGTGAGCATTGGCAAATATTGCATTGATCATTTCATAGCGAGTGGGAAGAATTCAAATATCACAGATAATACTTTTGTAGGTCTTGTGGTTCTTGAGTTATGTTGTAAAGAGGGTTGAAACAACAACACTTTGGTAAATTTTACATAACTCATTAACAACAATAAATCAAGCAAAATGTCAAAGTAGGCCTATACGATTTGTAGAATGAACTTTTGCAAAACATCAAGGTGTGATTTTTCAATAATATATTGCCCTAGATAATGAAAATCTTTTGGTTGCTTCGACCAACAATACCTTGTCTACCCTTAAAGCATTGTGCAATATAAGGAAATTAAAACATGAATTAGAATTCCCCTTGAAATCATCTGTTTTGTCATGCCAGGTAAAGTTGACCTACTTCTGAGTTATTAATTAACCTCATATTTGGTAATTTTAACCTTAAAAAACCTATTTTTGCATGCTTTTATTCCACTTTTGTACCATATGTCACAAGTTTAGCTTCAATATGCCAAAATTATGTACTGTAAACTTCTTTTGTCACCAAAAGGTGATGGATTCACTATACTTTTTTCTAACCCCATCCCTCTCATGTCAAAATGAAATCTATGCCACTGTTTTGGGGACAGATTCCAAGGCCCCTAAGACCCCCTCCCCTTCACCCAGTGCGACGAGGGTGTTGACATGCTTACAAACCCATTTTCCCCTGCTTGCCCACCCCCCTAAATGAAAATGCCTAGATACACCACTTATAACTGATTATCTGTGATAAGCGAGCCTTGCAAATTGTACCTGCTGAATGCAAAGGCAAAACATTGGGACTTTCCTATAGAACTACATATACTATGTCGTCGGAGATAGACAATGATTTCATACAGAAAATCCATGATATCCCTTTAAAACATTGTGCAAAATAAGGAAATTAAAACGTGAATTGGAATTCCCACTTTGAAATCACCTGTTTTGCCACTCACTATTTATGTGATTAGTGAATCTTGCAAATTGTATCTGCTGAAAGAAAAGGCCAGACATTAGGACTTTCCACTAGCTATTACTATGACAAAGATAGACAAATTATTGCCTGCAAAAAATCTCTTCAAATCCCCTTGAGAGCATTGTGCAATATAAATTAATACTTGAATTGGGATTCCCCTTGAAATCACCTGTTTTGCTATTCAATATTATCTGTGATTGACTGATTGGTGACTCTTGCAAATTGTATCTGCTGAATAAAAAGGCCAGACATTTGGATTTTCCACTATTGGTGTTGATGATTGAAATTGCAGACATAAAACATCGATCTACTGTGTGAAGAAACTGTACACATGAAACCAATTTGTTAAATTATTGAATCTCAGCTGGTATTGCAAGAAGTGTATAGACCACAGCAGTGACGACTGCATTGGATGTTTAAAGAAGACTAGGACTCGCAAACATTTTGTAAGTTTCTACACAAACTAAAATCACAGTTGAAAGGCTGGCAAAATATAATTTTGAGGAGGAAGTACAATACAATTATAATCATAATTATAATCTGTCATTTAAATTTGATGTAACTATGTGTGTGTTGTACAATGAGATGGAGTCATAGGCGTAGATCCCGGGGGATAGGGGGATAACCCCCCACCCCCAAATATTTTGCTGGGGGGATGGTCCATACAATCATCCCCCCAGTTGATGCCTGTATGTGGGTTCTTGACCAAATTAACCTCATATTTGGCCATTTCAGCCCCCAAAGTCCACATTTTTTGCCCAATATTTCATCAGTTTAGCTTCAAAATTTCTCCATTAACTATGTCTACTGTTTATAGGCCTATATAATGCATTTTGTTCTATTATGTATTTTTTTGTCATATTTAGAACTCCATTCTCATGTTTAATGTACCTATGTAAGTTTGTATTTATAGCTATATTTTGTAGAGTTTACTACATTCTCACACCCAGCGTTTAGTAGTAACCTCGCCATCCATCTTAATTTATAATCTATTAAATTTTTAATTAGGTATATCTTCAGTCTTGAAATAAATTTATCTTAATTCTCATTATCTAGCTGTTACTAATTTTTTGATCATTACCTTATATTATCTAAATTATTATTTATACTACTTTATATATTTCTGTATTTGTCACATATAATATCCCTTACCAAAGTGTCAGGCCTGAATTAAACCTGAATTCAGCTAGAAATCAGGCCTGAAATAATGAATGAAATCAGGCCTGTTCTAACCTGAAAAAAGGGGCGAAATATTTAAATGAGATAAGCCAGAAATGTTAATGTCAGGCCTGAAATTTTAGCCAGAAAAATTTAACCAGAAAAAATTAGCTAGAATTATTAAACAGAATATTAGCCAGAAATATTAACCAGAAATGAAATCAGGCCTGATTCTAACCTGAAAAAGGGCCGAAATATTTAAATGAGATAGGCCAGAAATTTTAATGTCAGGAATGAAATTTTAGCCAGAACAAATTAGCCAGAATTTTAACTAGAGTTATTGAACACTTCTCTACTTTATAGCCTCATGCATGATATAGATCTATTGAAATTCCCCCAATTGCCATGATCGGAATGCACCAGTGGCATAGCGTCATAGGGCACAGGGGGCACATCCCCCAATCGATTGCAAAATTTAGAAAATCCCATAGGAAAATTGCCAAAAAACAGCTTGTTCCCCCCAATCAGACCCGGTGCCCCCAATCATGGTCGGTGCCACCCCCCAATCGGATGACCCATATCATCCCTGGACCAAAACAAGTATATTTAAAGCACTGTACTTTAAATATGCTTTCTAAACAACATTCCAATGTGTGACATTTGGAACGATGATAAAGTACCTTTAAAGTACAAATAAAGCACAATGACCAGAAAAGTACATTTAAAGCATACTGAAAAAAGCACATTTAAAGTACTGTACTTTAATTGTACTTTATACCAAACAAGCATAGTTAAAGCACCCGGGTAAAGCACTGTAGGCCTACTTTAAATATGCTTTCTAAACAACATTCCAATGTGTGACATTTGGAACGATGATAAAGTACCTTTAAAGTACAAATAAAGCACAATGACCAGAAAAGTACATTTAAAGCATACTGAACAAAGCACATTTAAAGTACTGTACTTTAATTGTACTTTATACCAAACAAGCATAGTTAAAGCACTGTACTTTAAATATGCTTTCTAAACAACATTCCAATGTGTGACATTTGGAACGATGATAAAGTACCTTTAAAGTACAAATAAAGCACAATGACCAGAAAAGTACATTTAAAGCATACTGAAAAAAGCACATTTAAAGTAGGCCTACTGTACTTTAATTGTACTTTATACCAAACAAGCATAGTTAAAGCACTGTACTTTAACTATACTTTATACCAAAACAAGTATATTCAGTGGCGGCGCTGGGGGGGGGCAAGGGGGCAATATTTCTCTTGTCCTCCCAGTTTGCCTCCCCTTCCCTTTATGCTGCAATTTTGCGCAAAATTTGTTGCTAAAATGTGAGCCCTGACAGTTTTGTGTTTTAGGTTCCATACCAATGGAACATTGTAGGGGAGACCGGGGCAAGTCCGCCCTCGGGGTAAGTCCGCCCACCCCATGTTTCTGATCTCGTGACTGCTGGAAAAGTACAATGATGATGTAATTAGCTGGCACACGTCATAGCTAAGTACCCAAGAAAACAAGACAGTCCGACACTTCTCACCACAGAAATTATCGTCAAAAAACGTTTTTGAGTCAAGGAAGTTTACATTTTTGAATTTAGTAATATTGTAATAATCTCAAGACCTTGCAGAGACGGTTTCCGTTCTTATATTTATTTGGAAGGTGAACGTTTTGCCCAACATATTATGCAATTAAAAGATCGACATATTGTGTTTAGTAGGCATAACACGAGGTAAAGAAAAAAAGTAGCGTTGGGGCAAGTCCGCCATGTATGTGAAGGGGCAAGTCCGCCCTGTGTTTTTTCCAGGCGGACTCCAGGGGCGGATTGGCCCCATCGGCGTATTATGCAAAATATTGATAATAATACCTTTAAGAAGAGTAAAACTACATGCAAGCATATTTTTTAAAGTTAACTGGTATCAGTATTACTCATACCACCGTTTATGCCCTAAAACTATAAATGCCGAAGTTGTAAATAAAGGTTGTGCTCATTTTGGACCCCTATATTTATTAGCTTACATTATACCCCTCCAATAAATTCAGTAGACTCTTTGGAAGAGAGTGAGTGCCTAATATACCCTTTACTAAACGTTTGCATTAAATTTATAATTGTTTTGCAATATTATAACCTTTTCTATTTAACAGGGCGAACTTACCCCACCATAGGGGCGGACTTGCCCCAGCACGGGGCAAGTCCGCCCTGTCATCGTGATTTTTATTTTCCCTTCTCCTGCCGTTACTGAAAGCTCAATGTACTTACAAATGTGGTAGTATTTAGCTATAGCATACAGCTTAAAAATGTAAAAACTATAGCCTTCTAACATGAGAATTGTCCTCTCTAGCCGAGATTGAAGAAAATAGGGCGGACACGCCCCGGTCTCCCCTACACCAGTAAGGTTATAATTATAAGCTTAAGCTTACCACATTTATGGAGCTTATCAAAGTATTGGTAACACAATTATGTTCACAAGTAAACATTACCAGTAACTATCTCCTGTAATCAAGCCTGTATTTAGTCCATTAAAGTCCTAGCTTCATTTTATATAAATGAATAGTTTTATACATCCATTGCAATATACAACCTTAGCACAACTGCCACAAAATGGCCGTTGGTATTTTCAAATCTAGAAGAATGTAGTCATGTGACTTATACATGTAAACATCACATGACCACATTAAAGTACATTTAAAGTACACTGAAAAGCACATTTTAAGTACTCTTACTGTCTTACATTGCTGACAATACCACCAGGAAAATCAGTCCAGGTAAAGCATACATAAAGTACTGATAAAGTATATTTAAAGTACACACTGATGTTCAAAATTTGGTTAAGTCCAAAATAAGCATAATTAAAGCATACTCACTGACACTGGGAAAAAACTATGTCCAAATAAAGTATAGTTAAAGCATAAAAAATTTCACATATTTATCAAAATATTCATAAAGTATAATTAAAGTTCTATCAAGCACATTTAAAGTACCTTTAAAGTACAATGTTTTTCCAGGATATGAAAAATAAGCACATTTAAAGTACACTTTATATGTTCTTATTACCCATAAAGTATAGTTAAAGTACCCATAAAGTACAGATAAAGTACATTTCTAATGTGCTTTATTTGGTCCAGGGATGCTACGCCACTGGAATACACCCAGGTGAAAAGTGTTACTGATGTTCTTGGGGTGTTATGAAGTGGGGAAGGGATATTTGGAGAGTTCAAATATGGTGAGTTGTCATTTGTAGAGTTCCAATATGGCGAGTTGTCAATTGGAGAGTTCAACTATGGTGAGTTGTCATTTGGAGAGTTCCAAAGTGGCGATTTGTCACCTTGAGCATATTGGAAGTTTTGTTTGTTAAGTTGGGATGTGGTGTGCTATGTCTATGTAATGGGAATGTTTCTATTTTGAAGTGGGAAGGGTAATTTAGAGAGTTCAAATATGTATATAGCTACCTTTAGCATACTGGAAGAGTTTATGTTTACAAACCACATCCTAATGTTACTACACAACTCTCCCAATATGCAGAAGGTGACAACTATAACCATATTTGAACTCTCCAAATGACCCTCCCCCACTTTAAAGTACAAACATCCCCAAGGCATCAACATGACATATACCACATTGCAACCTTTACAAAATATAACTCCCGGATATAACTCTTTCAATTCGGTGTAGTGTAGGTGATAACTTAGTGCTCATCCTGGTGCATTGAACTCTCCAAATGACCCTCCCATTTCAAAGTATAAACACTCCCAATTTATGCATCAACAGATTAACACACCACACCAAGTTTACCAAAGCACTTCAAATTTGGTGA
Organism: Amphiura filiformis; assembly: GCF_039555335.1. Lineage (NCBI taxonomy): Eukaryota > Metazoa > Echinodermata > Ophiuroidea > Amphilepidida > Amphiuridae > Amphiura > Amphiura filiformis. The sequence goes on from NW_027306058.1 coordinate 1,426,456, forward strand.
AGGTGAAAACTCACCACATTTCAACTCTACAATGTCCCTCCCCCACTTCAAAGTAGAAACATCCCCAATACATCAACATTGCCCAAAAATCATCCCAACTTTAAAACCAATACAAACGTACCACTATATGATGTGACAACCTTAATTTGAACTCTCCCAATGACAACTCACCATATTTGAACTCTCTAAATAACCCTCCCCACTTCAAAGTACAACCTCCCCAAGACATCAGCATAACACCCCAACAACATTCAGTAACACATTTCACCTGGGTCAGTCAGCATCAACCCACATAATTATTACAAATAAATGATACAGGGTGAGTCAAAAAAAGTGCAATAGAGAAAAGAATCCATTTTTATATAAGAACCGAGTTGAACTTTTTAGGTTTTAAAACATTTTATATATGATATATCCATCAGTGACCTTGTGTGAAAAAATAAAGGAATTAGCATATACCCTTTTGTTTTTATGACACATTTTATAGCGATACCCAATTTTAATGTTTGTCCAAGAGATATCTAAAATTTGAATGTCAGCCCACTCTGTGTTAGGTAGATTTGGAACAACTGCCATTTTCTTAACCTCATTGGCATTAAAATAAAACGGAGCACCCAAAGTGTTATTGCCCTTGGTCTTGTTTAAGTAGAAGAAACATTATTTGTTGTTATTTTCATTTTACCTTTACTTTAAAGATGTTTATTCTCTATCAAAAAGATACAAATTTGTAGGCGGGTTTTTCAAATGTCAAATGAAATGCGCGCAAATTGAAGTGGGGTGAATTTCAAAATATCCAAAATGTTGGACATATTGGGATAAAAAAAACTGGTGTTGGAGTCGAGTGAGGTATGAAGGACTTAATGTAATGTTAGAAAGTTTGTTTGAACAGAAAAAAAATTAAAATAACGCAAAAACAACCTTATTTAAGTTAAGTCAGTTTCAGATCTGGTGTCTTTACCGTGCACTGTGTGCTCTCATTCAAAATACATGGTACCTCGTGGACAAGTAACGAAATTGGTTATCGCAGCAAAAGGACTCATAAAAATTAAACGGTAGTCGCGATTCACTTCATATTTTCACAGAAGGTGGCCATTGAGTGTAGCATTTATAGAATCTTTCAATATTGGGAAAGTTCGACTTGGTTCTTACATAAATATTGATTCTTTGCTCTATTGCAGTTTTTTTGACTCACCCTGTACATGCATAATACATGCATGTCTGCTGAATTCAACAATAGGCAATGTTTCCTGGGGAAAAAGAACGACAAAATATATACTTTGAAACTTACAAACAGCTGATCTTCCTTCCACAGACATAATTGGTATGCTCCCCATCAACTCTACACTGTTAAAAGACCCTAAAATACCCTTTAAACTGTTAATTTTTCGAAATTTGTGGCAGTTTCTGAGCATATACAGTAGTCTGCTTCCTTACAGTTGGTGACCTATGACCAGGGCTGTCAACTTTTTGGAATTGCTTGGCGTGAGACAGAGACGTACCGGGATTTGCCGACTCCAATGTTCATTTTGTACCATGATTATTTGAGCCACGGCGCTCGAGAATGTGAAAAGGGGGGGGGGGGTAGGAGCAACAAATTATTCATGACGATGCGTGAGATTTTACTCATTTTCCAGCTTTTTGCGTGAGCTTACTACCTTGGCGTGAGATTAGGCCTATACTACCTTGGCGTGAGACCGTGAGAAAGTGACCCAATGCGTGAGACTCACGGCCAATGCGTGAGAGTTGACAGCCCTGCCTATGACCTAATATCATGTGACCATAATTAGCCTGAAAAATAATTAGCCAGAATACCAAATCTGGCTAATATATAGCCATATTTTAGATTCTGGTTAATGTTAAAACCAGAATACAAAATCTGGCTTAAATATCTTAGCCAGAAAACTTTTCAAGTTAAGACTTTAGCCTGAAATTGGATCCCTGGGGGGGGTCACTCCCATTGTGGCCTGTACACCATCCGCGATAATGAAAACGCGTAAAAAGGGTCGTTTTTCGTGGGTAGGCACGATCCGCGCGTATCGCGTTTAGGGTGTCAAAACATGAAAAATTGGAAAAAGGGTAGCAAAATTGCAATTTCTAAATACGCGGAAATGAAATTTAGGGTATGAAATTTGATGTTAGGAATGAAATCCCTGTTTAGGGTGTCGTTTTAGCCAAGGGTTAATCCTTGTTTAGGGTGCTTTTCAAAAGTTGATTATCGCGGATGGTGTACAGGCCACAATGGGAGTGACCCCCCCCACCGGGAATTGGATTCAGGTTATGAATTCTGTTTATTAAATAACCAGAATTGATATTCTGGTTAATTTGTTAACCAGAAATTGATATTCTGGTTAATTTACTGGTCTTAGAATAATTTCTGTTTAGATTCAGGCTAAATTAACCAGAATGTTTGGTAAGGGATCTGTAATATTAATTGATAATACTGCTTTGTATTATTTATTTTGATGTGCAGATGTGTGGTGAAATAAACTGATCTGAACTGAACTGAATTAACCCACTGGATATCTGGATATTAAGGTGGAACTGTTATTGTAAAATTTAGTTAAATGTTTTGAGATCAACAAATTTTATATACTATTTCTAACTAGAGAAGAGAGGTTTCTTCATCAGCAGCCAGTTTGAATGAAAAATATAGTAACAGGATCAATGCATGCAGCATCCAGATTGCACATATTTTGCAGAAATTATCCAACAAATGCCTGGAGCCACTGATGATTTTGGAATGAATGACATACTGTTTGTAAGGTGTAGTCATTAAATGTGTTTTTACTGGAAGCATGGAAGTTAACTTGTCCAACGTACTATCTGAACATATCACCTCATCATCTTAACATATAGCTGAGAACTTCAAGGGAAAAAAATTAACCTGGTATAGAAATAAACTTCATTGACGCTATATTGATCTCATTCTCATCAACCAATGATCTAAATTCATCTTGTTTGTGATTCGGACAGTTTGTCATGATGGCACACAGATTGTATTTGCGCCTTCTATCGATTTCACTTGTAATGATCTGTTTTGATCTAGCATCATCTGAAGTGGGTGAAGCCAATGATACTGTCAGATGTCAAAATCAACATTACATTCTTTCCCGGAATGAAACGCTTACAATTCATACATATCAGAATGAAACGTGCGACACTGTGGTGTCCGCCTCTAATAACCATGGAATTACTGTGAATGTTCTTTGGATGTCGTCTTGGTCCATCTTCAACTATTTTACCCTGGTAGAATCGGGTGCAGAATGCTTGAATCAATCTTTTGGCTGGATTGGATCTACGGCAGAACCGTGCTCAATAGTTCTTAATTGTAGTACAATACATATCAACATGCGAGTTTGGTCTATTCTGGAAATACAAGAGAACAGTATGATTGCATCAACAAATAGCTTTGAATATGTATGGTTTGATACAGGTAACCATCGTACATTTGAAAATGCCAAGTTCCAACAGTGTAAAAATGTTCATATCGTTGATGAGATTTATCAAATGTCATATCAAGACATTCCCTATGTCAGACTACAAGAGTTGCACCCATCTCTCAATATAACCTTAGATGGTCATCCTTATTTCAGACCAGATGCAAATATTCCAAATTATAGCCGATACGGTTCAGTGTGGTCAGATGGATTTCTTAATGTACAGCTACTGTATTTCGGTGGCAATACTATTAAGGAAGTAAACGTAGAACCAGACATATTTTCACGAATACAAGAGTTGAACCCATCTCTCAAGATAACATTAGAAGGTGATCCATATTTCAAACCAAATGAGCTACCGGGATATGACCTTGACCTTCCAGATGACATATTTCTAGCTGAATTCCCAGAATGCACTAAAGAGTGCTTCTGTACCCTACGCTTCCAGATATTTGTTATTGACTGTCCAGATATGATTGTCAGCAAGAACATTCTTTTAGTACATGCATCTTCTGTTTTTATTCATGCAAACTCTATTACAATGGACCTCTCGAAGAGAAAAATCACTCACATTGAACCCCAATGCTTCCTCAATCAATCAGATGTTATCATTTTATTGTTGAGCCAGAATAAGATGAAAACAATCGGACCTGGTATTTTTGAAGGTTTAAAAAACATTCATACATTGGACTTGTCTTTCAACCAAATCTCAAGTATAGAAGCTGGTTCATTTTCACATTTGTACAAGTTAAAACAGCTAATATTAAATGTAAATAAGCTAAAGTATATTTCACATAGTTGGATAGATGGGTTGATCAATGTACAGGTACTGTATTTAGGTGGAAATATTATTAAGGAAGTAGAAAAAGATATATTTTCACAGATGCAAATGTTAAAGGTCTTGTCTTTCCCTGATTGCCATTTATCTCAAATGGGAAACCTTCCGAATAAACTGATGTTGTTGGATATTGCATCAAATATTTTCTCACACATTCCCACAAGTCTGCCGAAGAATTTAACCCATTTATCCTTAGATAACAACCATCTATCCTTTCTGAACCAAACAATACTATATGGTAAATCTACATTGACATCACTAGTCCTATCACGCAATAATTTATCTGTCATTCCAAGCGACTTATTCAGTCATCTTTACAGTTTAGAGAGATTAAATTTGGGTAATAATAACATTGAATCATTACCATTAGGTGTATTCAGAGATCTGCATCAATTACGAGTATTTTCTATATATGGGAACAAACTCAATGTGATACAAAGTGACATTTTCAATAATTTGAACAAGCTAGAGTTAATAGATCTGAGTAACAATAGCATTGAATCACTATCATCAGGTGTATTCAGAGATCTCCAACAATTAAAGGTACTTTATCTGTATGGGAATAAACTCAATGTGATACAAAGTGACCTTTTCAATAACTTGACAAAGATAGAGATATTAAATTTGGGTAATAATACTAGCATTGAATCATTACCATCAGGTGTATTCAGAGATTTGCACCAATTACGAGTGCTTGATTTGTATGGAAACAAACTCAGTGTGATACAAAGTGGCCTTTTCAACAGTTTGACAAAGCTAGAGATATTAGGTCTGAATGAAAATAACATCAAATCATTACCATCAGGTGTATTCAGAGATCTTCATCAACTGCGAGAGCTTTATCTGTATAGGAACAAACTGAATGTGATACAAAGTGATATTTTCAACAGTTTTACAAAACTAGAGATATTAGGTCTGAATGAAAATAACATCAAATCACTACCATCAGATGTATTCAGAGATCTACATCAAGTACAAAAGCTTCTTCTGTATGGGAACAAACTCAATGTGATACAAAGTGACCTTTACAATAATTTGACAAAGTTAGAGCTATTACATTTAGGTAATAATAACATTGATTCATTACCATCAGGTGTATTCAGAGATCTTCATCAATTACAAGAGCTTTATCTGTATGACAACAAACTCAATGTGATACAAAGTGACCTTTTCAATAACTTAACAAAGCTAGATAAATTACATTTAGGTAAAAATAGCATTGATTCATTACCATCAGGTGTATTCAGAGACCTTCAACAATTACAAGGGCTTTATCTGTATGGGAACAAACTTAATGTGATACAAAGTGACCTTTTCAATAACTTGACTAGGCTATCTTACTTACATCTAGGTAGTAATAGCATTGAATCATTACCATCAGGTGTATTCAGAGATCTTCATCAATTATACAGGCTTTTTCTGTATGACAACAAACTCAATGTGATACAAAGTGACCTTTTCAATAATTTGACAAAGCTAGGGGTATTATTTCTGAATGAAAATAACATCCAATCATTACCATCAGGTGTATTCAGAGATCTTCACCACCACTTATGGCTGCTTTTGCTGCACAACATTAAACTCAATGTGATACAAAGTGACCTTTTCCATAATTTGGGTTATATAGGGTTATTGAGTCTGGAAAACAATAACATTGAATCATTACCATCAGGTGTATTCAGAGGTCTCCAGACATTGGACAAGCTTTGGCTAGGTGGCAACAAACTCAGTGTAATTCCAATTGACCTTTTCAGTGGGTTGACCAAGATACGGGAATTAAGACTTCATGCTAATGAAATTGAATCATTGCCTTCCGCTATTTTTAAAGACCTTAAAAGCTTAAAGGGGCTTCATCTCTTTGAAAACAGGTTGACTGAACTACCAAGAGATGTTTTCCACCAATTTAATGGAATGCCTTTAGAGGTATTAACTATTGATTCAAACAAGTTGGAAAGACTTTATCCATATCAGTTCGCAAATTTGACAGATTTGATGTATTTGAGCATTTCAAGTAATGAATTGAAACAAATTCCTGATAAAGCACTGTCTGGTTTAACCAAATTGAAATACATAAACCTTGCATATAATAATCTAACAAAAGTTACAAAAAACTCTTTTGCAGGATTGAATTTGCAAAACAATAGTTACATCAAAGTAGACAGCCCAGCCACATGTTGTTTTCTTGAAATAAAAAGTCAGTCTCAATGTGTTCCAAGAAATGAGAAATCTCCTTACCTAACATGTAAGCAGCTCCTCCCATCTACAACAGTTAAATGTTGTACATGGATGTTTGGCTTTTGTGCTTTGTTTGCAAACATTGTGGTGTTCATTTGGGGGTGTGAAAAAATGAAGTCCAAATCAACAGATAAAAAGCAAGTGAAACAAATTGTTTTTATTACCAATTTAGCTCTGGCAGACTTACTTATGGGTGTATATTTGTTACTTATTGCATCTGTGGATCTATATTACAGTGAGTATTTTCCTTCATTTGCTGAACATTGGAGAAATAGTGTACTTTGCAAAATTGCAGGATTTCTATCAGTCTTATCAAGTGAAGCATCGCTTCTCTTTCTATCCCTTATAGCTGTAGATAGACTTTGGACATTTCGAAAAATCTTCATAACACACAAGCTATTTGGCAAATGGGCACAAGTATTAATGACAATAATTGCATGGGCTATTGCTTTTGCTTTAAGTATTGTTACTATTACCCTTCAAGATGATAAATTGTATCAATTTTCTGATGTATGTATTGGGTTACCATTGGCGAAAACTAAAATTTATGAGGATAACTATAAAAACATTACAATTCTATATGGCTTTGACAGGTATGACGACCATCTTCAGTTACAGACATTTACAGAAATTGGCTCAAAACCAGGAAACTATTTCTCAATTGGACTTTTCCTTGGGCTCAACTTTCTGTTGTGTTTGTTGATTGCAATTTGTTACATACTCCTATTTGTGTATATTTATAAAGCAGGATTCTCCTTGCTCAAATACGATTTGAAAATGGCCATTAAAATGGGCGCGGTCGCATTGACCGACCTCATGTGTTGGCTTCCTATTGTTACATTGGGTATTCTGGCACAGACTGGAGTAAAGGAACTCCCCCCTGATTTGTTTCCATGGATCACAGCATTTGCTTTACCAATTAATTCTGTACTTAATCCATTTCTGTATGCTACTGTAGATCGTGTATCAAATCATTTTGTAGATTGGTTACGACCAAATTGTTACAACGAAATGGAGACAATGTTGTAGTCCATTTCATTTATTTTACAGGTGGCAAAATAATTCAGGTACCACCGCGCCGTACCATGTTATTGTCACCCTGTATATCCTAAACAAAGACAGATACACCCTGTATATCCTAAGCAAAGATAGATATGTCATAGTAGAACCAGCAGCCAATGGGCTATTCCATTTGAAATTCACACTACCCCTGAGGAAGATTTTGGAAATATGTTCCACAGGGGGAGTATGAATTTCAAATGGAATGAACACATTAGCAGCTCCATTTGAATTTCATGGACCCTCTGAGAAAGATTCAACCTGAATCTTCCACTGAGGGGGGGGGGTGTGTTTCAAATGGAGCTGCTAATGTACTCATTCCATCTGAAATTCATACTCCCCCTGTGACAGATATTTCCAAAATCTTCCACAGGGGGAGTGTGGATTTTATATGGTATAGCCCAATAGCTGCCTCATTTAGCTCGGCTTTAAGACCTCATTCATTGAAATTGGTTAAGAAAATAAAGACATGATGATCCGAAATCACAAGGAAGGTGCAACTTCATAAGTTGGATGCCCTAGTGATTTGTACACAAAGTAGCGCCATGCTTTCCATTGATTAGAACATTTTTAAATGTTCTAATTAAATGTTCAAAAGTTGCATTTAAAAATGCAACTTTTAAAACTGTTCCTTCATTGGGTTTTCAATCACCATTTCTCAACCCATTTCAACAAATGAGGTCTTAAATAGGAGCGTAAGGTTACAGGTATTGACTGATGGTTTTAATTTTGATTTGTCTTTGTTTAGGATATTCAGGGGTGAAAATAACTGGTAGCTTAATTCTTTTGTTGCACGTATTTGCATAGTTTATCAGTATGATATTCTTAAAGGGTTGTAGGCTGTATATAAAACTGTTCTGCTCATGCATATTAAGCAATGAAAATGAACACATGTACTACAAAGATAAAAGAAGTGTTATAAGAAACATTGGGCAAGATAGCAAAAGTAGGTGATTTTAATATGGTAATTACATATTTAAGGATTCCTTGCATTTTATAGGTGTGTCTTTTGTTTCTGAAGTTAATGATGTAAAAAGAAAGTTGAGAATAGTGAAAATTAAAATGTGTGTATACAACGATGATGTATTGGTCAAAATGTAAATATGCTTTATGAAAAGATGGCAAGTTGATATAGTGTATGAATAAAATGATTATATAAAACAAATCTTGGTATAACTATAATTACACACATCCTGTACACCATCCGCGATAATCAACTTTTGAAATGCACCCTAAACAAGGATTTTACCCTTGGCTAAAACAACACCCTAAACAGGGATTTCAATCCTAACATCAAATTTCATACCCTAAATTTAATTTCCGCGTATATTTAGAAATGGCAATTTTGCTACCCTTTTTTCCAATTTTTCATGTTTTTGACACCCTAAACGCGATACGCGCGTATTGTGCCTACCCGCGAAAAATGACCCTTTTTACGCGTTTTCATTATCGCGGATGGTGTACAGGCCACAATGGGAGTGACCCCCCCGGGGTTGAATGACTTCATTGTGTTTGAAGAGTTTAGCATGAGTATAAGAAAAAAAAACCTGAGGGGGGGGGTAGGCCTACTTAACATAAATGACCATATGGGTATGTACCCCCTGGAAAGACCCCCCTTTACGGATTTCGCAGCTCTGAAAAACCCCTATATTTGACCAAAATCCAGGGACAGGAAAGTCTACCTTGTTGATTCTTTATGTGTGGTAATCCAGGGACAGGAAAGTCTACCTTGTTGATTCTTTATGTGAAATCCAGGGACAGGAAAGTCTACCTTGTTGAATTTTTATGTGTGATAATCCAGGGACAGGAAAGTCTACCTTATTGTTTCCTTATGTGAAGTAATCCAGGGACAGGAAAGTCTACCTTGTTGATTCTTATATGTGAGGTAATCCAGGGACAGGAAAGTCTACCTTGTGAATCTTTGTGTGGTAATCATCCAGGGACATGAAAGTCTACCTTGTTAATTCTTAATGTGAGGTAATCCAGGGACAGGAAAGTCTACCTTGTTGATTCTTTATGTGAGGTAATCCAGGGACAGGAAAGTCTACCTTGTTGATTCTTTATGTGAGGTAATCCAGGGACAGGAAAGTCTACCTCGTTGATTCTTTATGTGAGGTAATTCAGGGACAGGAAAGTCTACCTTGTTGATTCTTATGTGAGGTAATCCAGGGACAGGAAAGTCTACCTTGTTGAATCTTTGTGTGGTAATCATCCAGGGACATGAAAGTCTACCTTGTTAATTCTTAATGTGAGGTAATCCAGGGACAGGAAAGTCTACCTTGTTGATTCTTTATGTGTGGTAATCCAGGGACAGAAAAGTCTACCTTGTTAATTCTTAATGTGAGGTAATCCAGGGACAGGAAAGTCTACCTTGTTGATTATTTATGTGAGGTAATCCAGGGACAGGAAAGTCTACCTTGTTGAATTTTTATGTGTGATAATCCAGGGACAGGAAAGTCTACCTTATTGTTTCCTTATGTGAAGTAATCCAGGGACAGGAAAGTCTACCTTGTTGAATATGTATGTGAGGTAATCCAGGGACAGGAAAGTCTACCTTTGATTCTTTATGTGTGGTAATCCAGGGACAGGAAAGTCTACCGTGTTGATTCTTTGTTTGGTAATCCAGGGACAGGTAAGTCTACCTTGTTGATTCTTTATGTGAGGTAATCCAGGGACAGGAAAGTCTACCTTGTTGATTCTTTATGTGAGGTAATCCAGGGACAGGAAAGTCTACCTTGTTGAATCTTTATGTGTGGTAATCATCCAGGGACAGGAAAGTCGACCTTGTTGATTCTTTATGTGAGGTAATTCAGGGACAGGTAAGTCTACCTTGTTGATTCTTTATGTGAGGTAATCCAGGGACAGGAAAGTCTACCTTGTTGATTCTTTATGTGAGGTAATCCAGGGACAGGAAAGTCTACCTCGTTGATTCTTTATGTGAGGTAATTCAGGGACAGGAAAGTCTACCTTGTTGATTCTTATGTGAGGTAATCCAGGGACAGGAAAGTCTACCTTGTTGAATCTTTGTGTGGTAATCATCCAGGGACATGAAAGTCTACCTTGTTAATTCTTAATGTGAGGTAATCCAGGGACAGGAAAGTCTACCTTGTTGATTCTTTATGTGAGGTAATCCAGGGACAGGAAAGTCTACCTTGTTGATTCTTTATGTGAGGTAATCCAGGGACAGGAAAGTCTACCTCGTTGATTCTTTATGTGAGGTAATTCAGGGACAGGAAAGTCTACCTTGTTGATTCTTATGTGAGGTAATCCAGGGACAGGAAAGTCTACCTTGTTGAATCTTTGTGTGGTAATCATCCAGGGACATGAAAGTCTACCTTGTTAATTCTTAATGTGAGGTAATCCAGGGACAGGAAAGTCTACCTTGTTGATTCTTTATGTGTGGTAATCCAGGGACAGAAAAGTCTACCTTGTTAATTCTTAATGTGAGGTAATCCAGGGACAGGAAAGTCTACCTTGTTGATTATTTATGTGAGGTAATCCAGGGACAGGAAAGTCTACCTTGTTGAATTTTTATGTGTGATAATCCAGGGACAGGAAAGTCTACCTTATTGTTTCCTTATGTGAAGTAATCCAGGGACAGGAAAGTCTACCTTGTTGAATATGTATGTGAGGTAATCCAGGGACAGGAAAGTCTACCTTGTTGATTCTTTATGTGTGGTAATCCAGGGACAGGAAAGTCTACCGTGTTGATTCTTTGTTTGGTAATCCAGGGACAGGTAAGTCTACCTTGTTGATTCTTTATGTGAGGTAATCCAGGGACAGGAAAGTCTACCTTGTTGATTCTTATATGTGAGGTAATCCAGGGACAGGAAAGTCTACCTTGTTGAATCTTTGTGTGGTAATCATCCAGGGACATGAAAGTCTACCTTGTTGATTCTTTATGTGTGGTAATCCAGGGACAGGAAAGTCTACCTTGTTGATTCTTTATGTGTGGTAATCCAGGGACAGGAAAGTCTACCTTGTTGAATCTTTATGTGTGGTAATCCAGGGACAGGAAATTCTACCTTGTTGATTCTTTATGTGAGGTAATCCAGGGACAGGAAAGTCTACATTGTTGATTCTTTGTGTGAGGTAATCCAGGGACAGAAAAGTCTACCTTGTTGAATCTTTATGTGTGGTAATCCAGGGACAGGAAAGTCTACCTTGTTGATTCTTATATGTAAGGTAATCCAGGGACAGGAAAGTCTACCTTGTTGATTTTTTATGTGAGGTAATCCAGGGACAGAAAAGTCTACCTTGTTGATTCTTTATGTGAGGTAATCCAGGGACAGGAAAATCTACCTTGTTGATTCGTTATGTGAGGTAATCCAGGGACAGGAAAGTCTACCTTGTTGATTCTTTATGTGAGGTAATCCAGGGACAGGAAAGTCTACCTTGTTGATTCTTTATGTGTGGTAATCCAGGGACAGGAAAGTCTACCTTGTTGAATCTTTATATGAGGTAATCCAGGGACAGGAAAGTCTACCTTGTTGATTCTTTATGTGAGGCAATCCAGGGACAGGAAAGTCTACCTTGTTGATTCTTTATGTGAGGCAATCCAGGGACAGGAAAGTCTACCTGTTATATATCATTTTAAACCTCAAGATCCAGAGAATATGAATCGGGACATAACTCAAAATAAATATTTGTGATGTGATCAAGCAAAATTAGTCAGAAGTTGGAAATATTGATTTTGAGATATAGCCAAACAATGGAAGTATTTCCTATAAGAAACTATGTCCAACTTCAGACGGATTTTACTTGATCATGTTGATCACACCACTTTCCTGTCCATGGATTACCACACATAAAGATTCAACAAGGTAGACTTTCCTGTCCCTGGATTACCTCACAGAAAGAATCAACAAAGTAGACTAATTTTGTGGGAACATGCTTCATATCATTTGGCATCTAGCATCAAAGGCATTCACGCTGCTATATCAAGGAGGGGTTAAAATAATTCTCTTAAAAATAACCATGTAACCAATCATTCAGGTTTTGTATGTTTATTAATTTGAACCTGCCGATAAAACTTGATGAGGTACAGAAGTATCTTCTAGTCCTGAGGTGTGCTAGTCCTAAAGTTTGCTAGTCTGAAAAACAGAAGGGATTGCTAGTCCAAAAAGTTTGCTTGCATGCACACCCTAACCATGCTAACATTAAACATAGGGGGACTACCCCTGCCTCCAACCATGACCCTGACCCTATAACCCTGAACTTAACTTTCAGACTAGCGACCCCTTTTTATATTTCCGACTAGCGAACCTTATTTTCAGACTAGCGAACATTGAGACTAGCGAACAATCTTCAATACAAGCACTATATGCAAATTAGTCTAATAATTCTGTTGAAAAATCCAATTTTATACTTTTGTGCGACCGATAGTTTTATTAGCCTTTATTGTTAAAACAAGTGCATGGAATAAGCCAAATCTTCAAGAGCTCTTTAGGCCTTTGGGTTTAAATCTACAGGTCCTTATCAATTTTCACGACCCAAACTCAAGTTGTTAAGGCCAAAAAAATAAATAGGCTTGTCTCATGTCCCCTGCATGCATTAGATTTCTGATGATAAAAATTGTGAAATAAAATTTTATTTTATTTTCAAAAAATTGCCATTTGGCAAAACATAATGGGCCAAAACCGGTTAGTTTTCAAGGAGGTAACCCCCCTAAACACCTGATTTATTGATAAAATATAAAATAAAAACCGCATACGCATTCGATTCCGAACTCTCATGGGACATGAGACAAATCTATTTTTTGGCCTAAAGTGTTATAATGGTCCACATTTTGTGACACTTTTAGAGACTTTGTAACAACAAGCAATGTCATGGATTGATGATGAAATCAACATTGAGTTTGTCTTGCTGACCTCAGACCCTAGGTGACATAAGTTCAAGGGACCTGCCCCGCGCGGGCCCTGCAGGGTAGTACATCAGCAAGCCAAAGCTGATTATAACGGGATATTGGCCTGAGGGACTGTCATATTTCATGCATTGGCTCAAACATTGGATATCATCATTTTATTTGCCAGTAAAAACACATACATATAAAATACTGTAGAATTCCGTCTAGAAGCATATATGCCTCTAAAGGAGGGGTTTTTTTTAACGAAAGATATGAAAGGCCAATACCCTTCTCAAAAACATTGCAATAGATTGGTCTTACAAATATACATGTTTGTACAGCCGCTTTTATCAGTAATATACGAGGGGGTATCAAAAAGTTTTAGAAATCGCCCAGAAGTGAAAGAGCTATATCAGTGAAATTTTGTCAGTGCAATCACTGGTCCTTATGTACACTATGGTGCAAAAATGGTCTCACAAGTATGTTTACTTTTTTTACAGGCGACGCTAGATGCTAATAACCTGCTGCCCCAGTTACTGCGCATAAACTGCAAGATTGAGAAAATTGAAGCAAGCAGTGTTATTAAGATCCTGCATTTGAAGGGTTGCAGTGCCTATAAAATAGATGATGAAATTAAAGTTATCTTCGGTGGTGATTGTGATATTGTCACTGTTACTTTTTGGAAAATGAATTTTTATTTCATCACAGATTTTTTGGGCACTGTAACCCTTAAAATGGAACTTAATCATGCTACATGTCTCAATTTTCTCCATTTTGCTGGTTATGCGGTTACATAGGCAGGTACTGACATCTAGCACCTGTAAAAAAAGTTAACATTCTTATGAGACCATTTTTGCATCATAGTGTACATAAGGACCAGTGATTGCACTGACAAAATTTCATTGATATAGCTCTTTCACTTCTGGGCGATTTCTAAAACTTTTGATACCCCTCGTAGTTGTTCAAACTCCAAATAACGTTTTTGTTGAGAGTGTCTGCCTCTTGTCTCTTGTGTCAAAAAAACCTCGTTTAGAGGCATATATATATGCTTGTAGACGGAATTTTACGGTATTGCACAATATCAAAATTACACACAGACATATAAATTACACATGCAAAAAATATAAAATGCAAACCATGGAAGGTCATATACCAAGGCATTGAATCGACCCATGTTGGAGAAACTAGAGACATGGCATGCCTTTATAACCAGGAACAAACAAAGATAATGACAAAGTCACTTTCTAAGTGGCTAAACCTAATTGGTTCCCACAGTAACAAAGACAAGCAACACAGGGGAACCGGACAAATGATGCAATCTGCCTATATTCTCCAACATAAGAAGGTAAAAGTAAGCCCCAATAAAACTATTTTGAATTCCAACTAATTGTTCTGAAATGTATTTTGAGATTGTCCAGGAAATTAGCAATAGTAAATAAGAATTGGTCTTTGAGAGATGTAGGAAGTTGATCAAAATAAACTGGAAAACGATTGAAGACAGTGTATTTAAAACTGTCAGTTCTAGCATAAGAATGGGTGAACTTATAAAAGAGAGTTACTATGACAAGCATTGATGGAAATATACTCCAAATGATCAATATCATGCTTACAGTAAAAACACTTGACAATAAAGGAAATAGCAAGATAATTGTATCTATTGCACACAGACATCAGACCTAGTTTTTCCAGGCGTACACCATACTCAAGCTCTACCCTGGGTGCTGCATGGAATACAGGCATGTGCCAGACGTTCCTGTATTTATTCCAATGATTTTAAGTGTCCACTTTGATGTGGAAGCCAGGCTGGGATCCCATATTCAAGAATTGGATGGCAGAGGGTGGTATATAATTTGACCAAAATAGCTGGATCATTACAGCGGACCAGCCGCCTAATAAATCCCAAAAGCCGCGAGGTTCTTGAAGTGACATATTTAACATGGTCCCCCCATTTCAGGTTTGAAGAAATCATAATACCGAGATATTTGTAATACCATGCATGAATGTTTGTATTTCTTTACCAATAGAAGAAGTGGTAATATTTCACATCTTGCAGATTTTCAACTACTTTGCTGCACTTCCAACCCAGCAAACACAAAATGTTTTCGACATCATTCGCAAAAGGTTATAAAAGGTTGTCAAAAATGTTTAAATGTCGGGTTATATAAAGGGTATATTAAGAGTATAAAACGTTTTCATAACCTTAAAAAACATTTTTGATAATCTACTGCTCAGCAAACAAAAATGTTTTACAGAACACGTTTAAATGTCGGGTTACATAAAGGGTATAAAACCGTTTCAATAACATCCCAAAAACATTCTTGACAACATGATAAAAAACATTCTAAACAGAATGTTATTTTGGGGTTGAAAAATATTTTGCGAAAAATGTTTGCCCAAAATATTTTCAATAACGTTTTAAAAACGTTTTCATGACCTTTATATAACCCGACATTTAAATGTTTTTAAAAGGTTTTGAAAAAAACATTTTAAGAACATTTCTGTGTTTGCTGGGTTCAAATATTTTAACATAATGTTATTTAAAGGGGGTAACCCTATTGGTTTTGGATATGGATTGTCTTTAAAATTACATAATAATATCAAATATCGCCTCCTTTATGCTGCTTTGTGAAAAAACGAGAGCATTTTCAGCGTAAATGTGAATAAATAGCCAAATTTGCAATCCAATACCTTGGTATACGTGAATTGCATTCTGGGCAGGCAATGACGAATGCTGACATGCTGTACAATGCCCGGCCCGTATTGAACGGAAAATGTTTTTTTTCGTACCGTTTCAGAAAAAAGGAAACAAAATATATTTCCCCTTGCAATATGTACATTTCAAATGAATATAAAAAAGTTTGGGTAAAATGGAGAGGAAAAAACCCTTCCGAGACCGGGTTTTGAACCGGGTACCTCTCGGGTAAAAAACAAACGCGCTAGTCAATTGAGCTATTTAGCACACCACGCTTACCGTTGCCGTTTTCATAACTATATACGGCGCACCGTCTTGCGGTGACTGATATTTCGTTCATAATTCCCTCCCAGAATTCCAAAGTATTTACCATTGTTTACAAACTGGTATACCTGTAAAAACCGCTGTGATTCATGATTTCTCCGGAAATACATCGACTTGGAGCGTCAAATTTCAGGATAGTAATGAGAAAAATAGTATCTATTATGTGATACCAAAACCTCATCAACAATGAAAAAAATCGGGGGATGATGCTGTCGATCGGGTTACGGACCTTTAGTATTGACACAATATTTGGCAAAATGTTTGCAAAAATAGTTTACAATAACATTTTTGGAAACCATTTAAAAATATTGTTGTAGTGTGTTTTCATACAAAACGTTTTAAAACGTTATCATGACCTTTATATAACCCGACATTTTAATGTTATTAAAACGTTTTTACCTAAACCAAAAGCCAAAATATAACTTATTTAAAATGTTTTTAAAACGTTTTTGTGTTTGCTGGGAATTCACAAATTTGAATTTCCTATGTACATAAAATGATATTCCATCTCACTTGATTCTAGCACATAAACATATGTGACCATCCACCACAACTGAGCCCGGATGTCGCCAGTGCCACTATTGAGATATGCTCCATTGAACTTAACAATAAACAATAGGAAACAAAGGATTTATTGACTGTTTTATTGATTTTTCACTACTTAAATGTCAAGTACTATAGACATGATATACATCATTTTAAAGCTAATTTCAAGCAGAATATTTTGGTTGAATATCTCAAAATGATGATTGGCGACTTCAGGGCTCAGTTGTGCTGGATGGTCTGTGCTAATTTCCACTTTTATAGTAATAAATTTATCATGATTATGGTACTACTAACATTTATAAAAAAATCCTGACAGGGTTGCAACACTTGCCTCGCCCCTACTTTATCAGTCTATTCGCTGTCGGAGTGCACGTTAGAATATGACCGTTGCTAGGTCAACTGGCTCATGCTTTCTTTGTTATGAACCACTGATCGAAATGAGCACAATTTAACACGAAGCCTATGGCATATCATAAATTGGAACAGGTGTATGGGCCTAGACTTGATCCAGTATCCAATGGATAGTAACATGCACTACGACAGCGATTAATCAAATTGATTAATTGGAATTAAACAATTCATCAGCGCTATTAGACATGTTACAAGACTACCAAGTGACAGGTGATGGACCATACACACACAAACAATAGGCACTTTTTGATCATTTTCATGAAAGTATACTCAAAACTTACCTAGCTAATTTATTATACCACAGGGGTCTCTGCCCTTTTAATATGTTATGAAAGACTTAATTAAAAAAATTTACCAACAGCAAAAAAACAATTTATTGACAGAAAGTCTTGTTATGCTCTTACAAACTTGGAAAAAATCAAACAATTTGGTGGAAAAATAGACTGCTAACTTCTGTCCCACCACCCACTCCTTTCCTGTCTACCAGCAGTAATGGATGCTTCCAGTGCTAAAATCAATGAATAATTAAAAACAAATTAATAAATTTGGTATTATAGACGAATCTCATTTCACACATTCCTACACCTCACTGGCAGCCATAACTGGGTCCCCGTCGGCTACAATGCACCCAAAATGTGAAATGATTTGGCCTTGGCGGGAATTTTAAACTGCATTCCATCACCCGTTTTACATCTGCGGCGAAAATAACATAGACAAAAGAATGATGAAAGTTCATAACACAATAGAATTTCCTTCGGCAAAACACACAGCTTCTACATGCATGGTCTATTGCCTTTTACCCGCGGTACAAAGAAAATAAAGTCATACACAATATCAAACACTACTTCAAATAAATGTCTAGTCCTTGCAAACAAAAGGACTATGTATGAATAGATGCGACAGGATTACCTGCGAAATTATCTCTATTGTACAAATCTATAAACCCTCTTCGTCCTTGCGGCTTTTATTCGCACTATTGGGCGGTCAAAACACCAGCTTGGTGCAGTGGGGACCCAGTAATGACCGACCGAATCCTGACCATGACTTGGCTCGTGAGATTCGTCTATAGAGGCACAATACAAAAAATGACAGTTAAACAAAATCCCTTACTCCTACTAACCTTTACATTGTACTACAACTAAATACAGAAATGTTCAACACACACACTGAATCGGATAATGTACTTTGTCTCCTCCAACGGCATTTTGATTATTCTGCTCGCTCTTGACACGCAAAACGTCTGCCAATTTTAACATAATACGCTATTTATGATTGGCTACGAGATGTAAAATGAAGCATCAACCCCATGTAACCGACTCATGAATATTTAAAACTAGCTGTTTATCCGCCAATTGAGAGCATGATTGTTTCAAGTTGTGTTTGATTGATGCATTTTGATGTCATGAGAAAGATTTTAGCAATCAGAAAGGGTTTGTGATGTTACATTGTATCATTGGCAGATGGATTTTGAAGAGGGGTGGAATCAAACCAGTGGTGGAAGAGAATATTTTGTCACCAGATTTTTGGCTATTAAAATAAGAATGAAAATCACATATCATAACAAAATATCAAGTATGAATTAAACCAATATTACTTGGAATATTTGTGTAAGAGCAAAAGTTACTACTGATAGGCCTCAACAACACCCCTTACCTTGACCACCCACCCCCAGGCAAATTTTGATTAACCACCCTACCCCCTCCCCAAAAACCATCTGCCAATGATAACATCAAAAACCCTAAAGTTATGATTGCTATAATCTTTCTCATGATGTTAAAATGTGTCAATCGAGCACAACTTATATAATTAAAACAATACTCTCAATGAGTTTTAAATGACGGATAAACAGCTAATTAATCTTCATGAGTCGGTCACATGGCGTCAAACTCGAAAAGTGATCTATCGACAAGCAAACAACTTTTTTTTTTCTTTTTGGCCTTATTTGGAGCCAACCCAGAGAAGATATCTTACCCTTCCCAGAATCCTTTGCAACATGAACCATCACCTCATTTCATCAAATGACACCCCCATTACCATGTACAGGTTCCCTTTTTTATTTTTTATGGCCAGCCGGAATTCAAGTAAATGTAAAATTCAAGTAAATTGTAAATGTCATTCATAGGTTAATCGAGATGGCGACCATAAGTGAAGATCCTGCCGGAATTGGAGCATTTTTGACCATTTTCCAGCCGGAATATTAAGAAATATGAATGTCTTCCATAGGCACATCATGACCTTTCACAATCCCCACTCTTGCTTTTTTGTTAATTTTAGCAGCCGGAATTTCACCTAATCTCAATGTCTTCCATACCCTCCAGCCGGAATCTGTGTTAAAAATGACTGCTGGAATTCTAGACACATCTCAATTCCAGCTGGAATTGTATTTTTTAAATGTCTTCCATAGGGGGGTGCGGAAAACATCTGAATAGCCCATATTTGCACTAGTTAGCAAATCAGTACAGAAAATTTAAATGGAACAAATGCGTTATGGGAAGTGCAAGATATCTTCTCTGGGCCAACCACCTTGCTTGGTAGGACACAGGCTATTTAAAATACAAATAATATACATTTGGCAGCTACATACATATGTAGCATTATGTGATCAAGCTAAATGAGTCTGATGTCGATCAAAATCAAAATTTACTTTTAAATTTTCATTAAATGAGCCATTCTCAGAGCTTTATTTTGATGAAAACCCCATCATAATTTTACTTTAGGTGCCAGAAATGACTATTTTATAATGTTGCTCAGAACAGTAAAATATAAAGAAGTTGAATACTAGTATAGAGGTAGTAATTGTGATGTCAACGTCATCATCCCTATATTTTCGTGTCAAAAATTGCCGTGATAGTATGGCGAATCCTCTCGTTTTTCAACAGCTACGCATGGCGATTTTGTTCAAGATAGGCCGAGCGACTCAGGCTAAGCATACCATTTACACCATTGACTATCATATGAGATACCACAGAGTTTCTATTCTACACATTATTACGATTTGCACATGCTCAGATGGCGGATCCCGCAGAAAAGGCTGACGGCCTCTATCATGTCTATTGGCTATATCTCAAAATTATCTGACACAATTAGCTTGATCACGATACATACAGACAGTAGTCCTAGTATAAACATAATTGTTGGTATTTAGTTCCTACACAAACCTGCCAGTTGACCAGGCCAACGCTTATAGACCTTTAAGGTACCAGTTATGTTCACCCTGTATATCCTTTTAAACAAAGATATTTTAAAATTAAAACAATTAGCAGCCAATACTTGTACTCTTTAGCTCCAATTTAAGACCTTATTTGTTGAAATTGGTTGAGAATGAAAGAAACTGTGATCTAAAATCTAAGGAAGAAGCAATCTAAAGTTGCACTTTTGTGTGTTCTAATTGCTGAAAGCACAACACTGGTTTTAACATGGTAATAATCAATGGAAGCACGGTCAGGTGCTATTTATCTTGCTTGAGAACGCTTTGTGTACTTAGAGGGCATCCAACTTTTGAATTTGCATCTTTCTTGGGTTTCTGGATTGTTGTGTCTTTATTTCTGAAACAATTTCAATGAATGAGGTTTTAAATTTGAGCTAAAAGATGCAGCTATTGGCTGCTGGATCCATTATGACATACCGTAAACGTTCGCCTAATGGCGCTATGGAGTTTATGGAAATGAGAGAGCGCCATCCCTGTAAAAGCCGACTATTATCACTGATCATTAAGGGTACGTGTAGTTAAAGGGTGAAACCTATCGACACATACAATTATGAACAAGATCGAACAAACTTGTTCATGATAACGCGGTAATCATTCACCTGATACGTTGTGGCCCAGTGAGCAGAGCATTAGACTATAGTGCGAGGATAAAGAGAACTTGTGGAGAAGATTGATGGTTCGAATCTCATGCAGTAATTTCTGACAGATTATGATGTCTGTCAATGCTTTTTTTTTTTTTGATTTTGAGGAAATTTTATTCTTTATTTTCTTGATTTTATCTTTAACATTGATTATATAATTTTATTATTTTATTATTATTTTTGTATGTGTCTTTTTTCATGATTCTTTGTTTTTATCGTTTCATTTTAGAGTAACTCAATCCATTCAATCAAATGTTGTAATGAACCTATTTGATTGTATAGGCATTTGTTATGTGTGTGAGACGAACTGTCGCGTGGGACAAGTCTTTCAATTCGCGCGAGTGTCCTTGCCTATGCATCAGTGGTCATAAGAGGTATATCATTTTATTCGAAGGGGGGGGGGGGCAAATATACGGGGGTCATAAAGTCTTGGAAAGAATAATAGGATGGGGTCATAAAATGTTTTATGACCAAAATGTAGGAAGTCACACGATGACCACAGAAAGTGTGTTATTTTATTCAAAAAGACTGATTTCAATACAATTTTGGGGTTTGGGATCATAAAATTTTTGTTGCCGAAATAGGGGGTGCGCAATTTTATTGACGCAGACTTTTGTAAATTTGGGACCCCCTTCCGAAAAAAATGATAGCCCTCTAAGAGGATTCAAAAGATAACCTCTGCCCCAATAATCCCTAGCTATATTTGTTTGAAACTGTTCCACGGAGGATGTATCATAATAGGCTCAGTCTTCAAATGATATAAATAAAATTTGAATGAGTGAACGAACCAAATCATACAACGACCAACTGAATAGAGGCTGTGCATATGACGTATCATCCCGTAAATATGGCGGACTACTCAAATGCATTCAACAAAAGCATGATTTGCATCTACCGCGACAGTTCGTCTCACACACATAACAAAATGCACTACGATCAAATAGGTTGATGACAACATTTGATTGAATGGACTGCACTGCGCCATGATTACGGGGAAGAAACCGGTTCAAATCCTTTGTTTGGAGCCAATCGATAAACGCAAGGCCTCTATAGCTATCATTGAATACTGGCTAGGATTCCACAACACAATGAGAACATGTTATAAGGCGCTTTGGAAGGCACACAATACCCCAATGGCTTTCCATATTATGTGCACTCAACAACTATTCAGTATCGAAGCCCGGTATCGAAGTTACGTAATGTTACTATGTCAACGGGATCACGCACTTAAGTAATGAACCACGATCGAAACAATCAGTACACAAAAAAGGCATACCAAAATAGCGTGATCGTAATGATCGCCATACAAACAGTGCTTGGTTCCGATACCATCACGGAGTTACGTAACTACTTCGTGGTCTGATAGTTATATGTGATGCGATCAAGCAAAATCAGTCGGAACTCGGCAATAATAAATTTTCAGTTCCTTACATGATAGTAAAAAGTATTTACAAAGCTGGATTTTGCAGAAAACCCCATTGAAATTAAACCACCAGTTCCAAAGATATGAGCAATTAAAGAGTTGTCAAAACAATAGGAAACAAAAGGAAATATTGCCTTTGTGTGGCTATATCTCAAAATCTGTTAAATGTAGTGGAATATATCACGCATTGATAGGTAGCAGGTGGAGCAAATTTTGTCAGCGGTTTTTGTTGCCGTTTGTTCGCAGTGCCTATTTATCTTTAAAAAAATAAGAAAATTAAATTTAAAAAATTCATAATATTCGTTCGTAAAATGGGGACAAAATCCAAAATCATTTCTTGACCCTTCTTCACATAAAAGTGCGGGCAGAAATCAAGATTCGAACAAGTACCATTCACCATTCAAGGCGCACCCTCTACCGACTGAGCTAACGGGTCAGACAATAGAAGGGTGTAATTTTGAACTGAAGAATATAAAAAAAATATGAAGAAATTACAATGTTATAAAAAGATTCACCAAAATGAGTTAGGTATAACGTATGAATCGATTTACAAATTAAGTCCAATGGCACTTTGAGAAAGAATACCTGAAGAAACCCCAAAACATTTGCTGCTCTAGCAACTAACCTAGTGACCTAAAGTATTGGATCATGTCACGATATTTTTTTTCTGAGGCATTATGTCCAGGTTGCTCAATTTAACATACACGTATCCTTAATGCTGTTGAGATTTTACAAGGATGGCGCTCTCACATTTCTAAGAATCCAAAAGCGCCATTAGGCGAACGTTTACGGTATCTGTCTTTGTTTAGGATATGGTCATTTTCACGGTAAAGGGTGTAACTTTTGATTTTTAGGGTCAAAATTTCAAACCACTTAAATATGTTTCTGTTTACTGAAATCATGCATAGAAACAACTTAAATTCCAGTAAAATAATGTTTCAAGGCTTAAACCTTTTGATTTCTAATAAAAAATTTGACATTTGCATAACATTTTGGTTAAAATCTAAGAAAAAATGTATTTTACATAACCTCAGAAAATTTTGACATGAAAGCTGGAATACATGTGAAATTCCATTCCAAAGTAAGTCAACAGATATAAGTTAAATTTTATACCATGTTTTGCTATGTTTGTAATTGCAGTTTTGAAAATTTTTAACATCAAGTGTCATTTACAATGGAAATTTCCAAACCTTAAACATATTTTTTAAGTTTTAATTGGGTTCCTAAAATAATTTCAATGTCTAACTTCATGTACAAATACTACTTGATGAAAGGAACCTCCCAGCCAAGTTTCACAGAAATTGGAGTTATTTTTTAGAATTGGCAATTCAAGCGATTTGTGTTTCGGAGGCTTCAGTTAACAACACAGGTGATCATAAAAGTAAAATATTTAGCTAATTACTACAAGTTGACATAAAAAAATAGGTAAAAAATATCACAATTACCAATTTTCATGCTTTGCTTCTAAGTATTGAATTTCAGTTGTGACAAAAATTAAATTATCACAGCAAGTCATTTTTTTTGTTTCGGAGGCTTCATGTTAACAATTGTTAAACATTGCAGAAGTAGTTTTTTTGAAAACAACAGTGTTGGGATCATCTAAGCTGTTATTTTCTTGTGTGTATTGAATCAATGATTCTATGCGGCAGATATTGCAGATTTATCACACATTAATTTTTTCACCCATTTGTTAAGTATGGTGTTTTTTGCATGTGAAGCCTCCGAAACAGGCTTTTTAAGGTATCAGTATATTTTTCAAACATTAACCATAATCTCAATTTTTTTTTTAATTTATGACATTCTGCACATATCAAGTAATAATTACAATGCAGATATCAGTATGAAACACACCAATTTAGATATGCATAGATGATAATTAAGTTTATTGTTGTTTCGGAGGCTTCATTTGTTTCGGAGGCTTCAATTGTTAACGGAAAGTTTGTATTGGGTCCCATTTTCAAACGTTGATATATATCTCCACGATTTAAAAACATGTGACTTGAGGATCTACTTTGCTACATTTTGATAAATAGATTGGATGAGCTCTTTTATTTATATTTGCACAAGCTTGCTGAACAGTTTGTTTCGGAGGCTTCAAAAAAGTTAACGGAAAAACGGCTATTTGAAGTCAAGATTTTATAAAAATTTTAAAAGCTTGCAAATCGGCTAATTTTTGTTACCCATTTCAAGTTAAGATAACAACTGTTATGAATCAAGAAGAAGTGAAGAAATAACCAAGAATTATGAACCAAAGCTACACCCACAAAGTTTGTTAACAATTGTTAACGGAAAATGAAGCCTCCGAAACGACAAATATTGAAGTCCGGTTCTCAAAAATACAGGGCCGTTCACAATTAAATCTAATGTGGCAGTGTTTACTGAACATATGACTGTACTTTCAGGATAAGAAAAATTATCCATGAACTAACTGAAGAAAACACAGGGTTTTACAAAATGTTACTGTTTTTTATAGTTTTTCAAAATGGCAATATTAAGTACATTTAAGCCTGCTAAAACTGAACGCAGTAACTCCCAAAGCTGATTATGCTACCCAAGGTAGCTGCTAACTAGATGACTTATGTGGCAAAAAATCATGGAATTCTGTGGCTTTATTAGAACACTACGGTTTAAAATGTTAAAAATCCAAAGTTACACCCTTTACCGTGAAAATGACCATATACATATACAGGGGGGTGAACATAACTTGTACCGGTACCTTAATTTTTTACCTTACTGTATACTGTTGGCTTTCAGCTTTCACAACATAATAACAAATCTCAATAGTTTAGCCAATTGGATTTAATTAGGTCATACACATCAAATTAATTATCCTCATCTAGCCTTTTTTCATCTTTGTGGTTATGCTTCATGTGAGACGTCAATGAATACGGATGTATAAATCCTTTACCGCACAAATTACACAGATACTCTTTCTTCCCGTCGTGGGTTTTCATATGCGATGTGAGTCCAAAACTTTTGGCAAAACGTTTGCCACACAAAGGACATAAATAGGGCTTCTCTCCTGTGTGAATCCTCTGATGTCTTCTAAGATGATACATTTTTGAGAAGCACTTGCCACAGTATGTACACAGGGGCTTGTCATTTGTCCTGCTTGTTTCATCACCACAGTGGTGCCGTGTTATGTGAGCCGCTAGGTGTCTGCTGGTAGAAAATGCATGCCCACAATGCGTGCATTTGTACTGCAAAGTATCAGGATGCCTTCGTTTTATGTGTTGCCTCAAATAAACCTTCACGGTAAACGTTTTCTCACAAAATTTACATTTTGAATGTTCTGAAGCATCAATTTCATGAATGCTCTTGATATGCTGTCGCAACTGTCTTTCCCTTGATAGACTTTTTAAGCAATACTTGCACTGAAGGTGGGGAGGCTTTTCTTTTGAGTGCATACTTATCATGTGGTCTTTCAAGGAGCTTTTCCTCATGAAAAGCTTATCACATTCCTCGCATCTCAAACTTTCACACCCTGTTTCCACATGCTGGCTTAGCTCACTCTCTTGTAGGAACTTCTTTCCACAGTTTGTACACTGAAAAATTTCTTCACCAGTATGAGCTTCTCGCATGTGAATATCCCTTTGATAATTTGAATCATGTTTTGTTTCACATTTATCACATTTATACCTCTTACGTTTATACACCTTACGTTTATACCCCGTCGTAAATTTCCTCAAATGTATCTGTAACTTAATCCGAGTTTCAAATGTTTGAACACAATGGTGACATTTCAGAGCTATTTTATCATCAACATGGTTTGTCCGATGTTGAGTCAACTCTTCTCTGGATGGAAACTTATCCCCGCACTGTTTACATTCAAATGGAGTCTCACCGACATGTCTTTTCATATGAGAATTAAGACCAGCTTTCCCATTAATCGTTCTGTCACAGTACATGCACACCATCTCACATTCAGGTACATGCCTTCTTCGTTTCTTGGTTTCTCTTTTCTGACCATTATACTTTGATCTGTATAATTGCTTCTTACGTTCGTGATTATTTACGTGCATTAGTAAGTAAGTCTGAGATTTAAATGCTTTATTGCACTGATGACAGTTCAGTGCTTTCGTATCAACGTGGCTTGTCCGATGTCGAGTCAGCTCCTCTCTGCACGAGAACCTCCCAAAACACTGCATACATTCAAACGGAGTCTCACCACCATGGCGTTTCATATGCAGTGCAAGAGACACTTTCCGTTTGAACGTTCTGTCGCAGTACATGCACACTATTTCGGTTTCTTGCTTAACAAGTTCATGACGATTTACATGCTGCTGTAAGTAAGTTCGAACTTTAAATGCTTTATTGCACTTATAACAACTCAGCGCTATCTTATCAGTGTGGTTTGTCCGATGTTGAGTCAGCTCTTCTCTACTCGAGAACTTCTCCAAGCACTGCATACATTCATACGGAGTGTCACTGATATGACGTTTCATATGCCGCGAAAAAGCTATTTTCCCTTCAAACTTTCTGTCGCAGTACGGGCACACCCTCTCTGTGTCTTTGTTAAGTTGAGTTTCACAAAGTTTAACCAGATCTTTATGAATAGAAAAATACTTAGTCCGGAGCATGCTTTCAAATAATGTCGGTTCGTTGTGTACAGACTTATCGGGATCACCACTGGTTTCCAATTCATCATTCTTGTTTGTTGTACTCAGACACGTCGCTTCCCCTATTCTGTCTTTAAGATGATGACTTTTATTGTGCTGTGCAAAATCTTCTTCGCTAGAAAAAACCTTGTTACAAAGCAAACATTCATTTAATGTTACCCGCATTTCATTATGTGAAGAGACATTAGGACCACCATTATTTCTATTACTTGTTGAAGAAACTTTGTTGTTCTTCTCCCGGTTGTCCTTAGTGGTTAAACCCATTGAACCTCTGGATCTTTCTAAATTTGGTTTTGTTCCAAAATGTCTGTTGCAGTGCTCGCATTGAGGGTGTGAATTCCTCTTCCTGGGTATGCTGGTGGCACGAAGTATGGCCACACCGTTTCTAGTATCCGAGATGCATTTGTGGCTGCTGAACCTTGCCAGGTTAGGGAATTGCTGCCTACACTTATCACACTCAATGGCTACCAAACTGCTAGCTACTTTATTTCTGTACTCCGTTTCATCTTCATGTGGCTGACTAGTGTCGCTAGCTTCATGTATTGTTTTGTGTTCATTTAGATCATCATTTGTGGCAAAACCCATTCCACATTTCCTGCACATCCATTGGAGGACTGAACGTTGTCTTTTCTTATGTTTGGCCACATCTGATGTTGCTGCAAGACGCATGTTGCAATGATTGCACTTTGACTGGATACCAGGTCCTTGATGAGTTGAACCACTTAGAGTGTCTGAGATGCATTTGTGTTGATCAAACTCCGTAAGCATTAAGAAACGTTTTTTGCATTTGTCGCACTCATATGCTATAGAAATTTGGGGAGCTTTCTTTGTTGTTTTTTGCTGATTGTACTTAGTAGCAATATTCACTGAATGCACCATCTTACTAGGTCTTTTTTTAGCTTTCTTTGTTGTTTTTTGCTGATTGTCCTTATTAGCAATATCCACTGAATGCACCATCTTACTAGGTCTTACTACAGACAAGTTTCTTCCCAATTGCATTTTGCAGTGGTCGCATGTACAATGTGAATTATGCACAATTAATTCATGTGCTTTCAGGATGTCATGTGTGGCAAAACCCAATGTACATTTACTGCACATCCATCTGTTCAATGAATGTTGCCACTTCAGGCGTGTAGCCAGCATTGTCAGTCCAGGGTGGCAAACGTTGTTTGTGGCAAACGTATCATCCCTATATTTACTCTCCCTCTCCTCCCTTTCCCTTTTCTTTTTCCCTTCCCTTCCTCCCCTTTCACTTCTCTTTGCCCTCTCCTTCCCCTTTCCTTCTCTTTCTCCCTCCTTTCCCTTTCTTTCTCCCCTTCTTCTTGTCCCTATTTTTCCGTTTCTTCGTTCCCGTTTTAGGTGTCCGAGGGGGCAGTCTGCCCCCACTGCCACCCCACTGGCTACGCTACTGTGCCTCTTCTTGTGTTTGATAACATCTGATGTTGTATCATGAATACTTTTTGGTTGGAAATGAGGCGCTTGATGAGTTGAGCCACTTTGAGTATCTGAGTGATCTTCATTTAGTGAAGAAATTTCAGAAACATTCTTTGTCGTTTGTTGCTGGTTGTCCTTAGTGGCAGAATCCGCTAAATGCTGCATCTTAACATGTTTTTCTAAATGGGCCTTCCCTTTCCTTGGTATGCTGTTGGCACGAAGTATGGCCACACCATTTTTAATATTTGAGATGCATTTGTGGCTGTTAAACCTCGCAAGGATAGGAAATTGCAGCCTACACTTGTCACACTCAATGGCTACCAAACTGTCAGCCACTTTATTTCTGTACTCTGTTTCATCTTCTTGTGGCTGACTAGTGTTGCTACCATGTATTGTTTTGTGTTCATTTAGGTCATCATTTGTGGCAAACTCCATTCCACATTTATTACACAACCACGGGAGCAGCGAATGTGGTCTCCCTACCTGTTCATGATTGCCTTTTGGTTGGACGCAAGTCGCTTGATGAGTTGAACCACTTTGACTGTCAGAGATGCATTTGTGTTCATCAAATGCTAAAAGTGTTAAGAAACGGTTTGTACATTTGTCACACTCATATGCTATAGAAATTTGGGAAACATTCTTTGTAGTTTGTTGCCGATTGTCCTTAGTGGCAAAATCCACTGAATGCTGCATCTTAACATGACTTTCTAAAGACGAGTTTTGCATTTTGCAGTGGTCACATGTAGAATGTGAATTATGAATAAATGAATTTGAATAACTGTGTTCTTTCAGGGGGTCATGTGTGGCAAAACCCTTTGCACATTGGCATTTTGGTTGGACATGAGTCGCTTGATGAGTTGAACCACTGTCTGTGATGCATTTGTGATCATCAAAGGCTGAAAGCGTTAAGAAACGTTTCTTGCATTTGTCACACTCATTTGTCTCTATTGTTTGTTGAAATCCATTTCCTGTAACAACAGGGAGTCCTAGATCAAGGGCTAGTTGCTCTGTGTTTTGACTTTGGCACAGTCTGTCACCCTCCTGCACTTCAGAGATTCTACTTCTCCATTTCCGATGACTTCTTGTGTGCTTCCTATACCCCTCAAAATTTGACCACCATCGTAAACAGTATCTGCATTGGAAGGGTTGAAGTAGTAGAGTATTTTTGGTGATTCTTGAATGAGGTGCTTGTACTCTGTAAGGAAACGGAAAATAAATATTTTAAGTTAAAAAAGATTGGGGGAAGAGAGAGAGAGCAGACGAAGAAGGAGAAGGAGCATGGCTGTTTACCACCTTTGCAATTTTGGATTTGAGTCCCATTAAACTAGACACGCTAAACATGTAGTAAGCAAGCAGAAACCACCCATTGATGAATTGCGGCCAGTGAGTTACCCACAAAACACTCACTGGTATAATGAAAGACAGTAGACAGAGATAAAAAGACTGGTTCTCATCTGAAATTCTGACAATAGACAGAAAATGCCATACTGCACAGGTCGACAACCCATCACGGCACGCCTTTGCCCTGACATCAGACGCGAACTAGTCTCTTTATCTCTGTGTTTCATAAGGGCTCATATTGAAATTCCCTTACACAGGAAGGTGTGCGCCATCCTGCAGCTTTCCTGTGCTAGCCTTCTTTTGTTAAAATCCTGTGTGATTATAACACTGCAATTAGCCACTTAAATTAGGAGCGCGCTTTCCTGGGTTGTGCGATGAGCCGATTAGTTCAACAATCAATAAAATTGCCAGTCTTTGATAAATTTTTATTATAATCCTTGTCACCAGACCACTTCAAAAGGCAGGGTGTATCACTGATGCATATAATCCATCCGTTTTATGACCAAGCTTTCCTGAGGCGCGGGCTTAGCGAGGGGAATCCTGCCTTCTTTCTGTGTGAAAGCGTGGTAGGGTATTTCAATATTATGAGCCCTAATAGCTCATGCTTTTGTAGAATCAACTGCTGTGGGAGAGGGGTGACAGAGAAAGAGAGTGTGTGGGGGGGGATGTTAATGTTCAATGTTAAAAGTCACCAACTTTTTTAGCCATTGATTTTTATGCAACAGCAAATGGTCAACAGTTGCCAAATTTAAACTACCACATTGCAGGATTGCCAACCCTGGGTCTACTGCAAGACAAAATAAAATGTGCATCTAATTGGCCCATAGCTATTACATTCATACATAAAACACCTATTTTATGTCTGAATGTAATAGCTATGCCTGGGCCAATTAACTTGGGAATTGGAATATTTCAGCACCTACCTATTTTGGCTACCCTGCATTCTGTATTTGGTTTTTATGCTTGGGTTATATTGAATGTTGAGTCTACGGGGACTTCACATGGGCTGTTGTTGACTATTGTTGTTCCCTCGGTTTGTTCCCTGCAGAACAAATGCTAAAATACAAAAAATACAGCAAAATTAACATTTAGGCAATTTACATTTATAGGCAATATCGACTGCTCAATGCCAGAAGTGGGCGAGTGCAATAGCTGCCCTGTGAAATTTGGCAATATATTGTACTCATCTACACATGGCATACATACTAGGGCAACTACACATGGCAGCTATTGCACTTAACCACCTCTGGGACTGACATTTTTCCAAATTTTGAGTTGCATTGCTTGCTCCAGCCATTTTGATATCTCAGCAAAAATGTGACGTGGTATATAAAAAAAGCAGACACTTTTAGGCAAAGTCATAAATGGAGAAATAGCCAAAAATCTGCCCAGGATGATTTTTTTCATAACTTGTGTTTTTTGCAAATTTGTGATGTGTTTAAAATATTGTTTGATGGTTTCAGACTGGAATATAATTGGCATCTTGTATTTTTTCAGACGTTTTTCAAGGTCATTCCTACTCTCAATATTGTCAATAATGGCCGACATCTCAATTTCCAATTTTATAATACCGTACCATACAATATCTTCGCTTAGGAATGTCCGATTTCACTAGGGAAAGCGGCGTTTTGGAGCAAAATATTTCTATAAGATATGAAAAAACCTCAAAATTGATAACATGCCCAAAAGTGTGAATATACATTAGCCAATATTAAATGGGCCTGGGCCCGGACCCATCTGGTCTAATGGTAAATCCGGCCCAAAGTTTGAAATAGCTCAATGGTAAATGACTAAAATCGGCCAATTTTGTGTCGGTACTGACAATTTTAGGTTGGGGCATGCAATGTTCTCTTTCCCTCCCCTCCTCTCTCTCTCCCTCCTTTCCCCTGCACTAGGGGGGCAAATAGGCAATTTCTACCAGGGGGCTATTTTCCCACAGGCAGCTACGCCACTGTCGTCAGGACGGATAGTGAGTTGTCTTTGACAAAGGGTGGTCTTGACCCTGGAATTAAAGAAAGTTTTGGGCCTAATTCTACTAAATTATAATAAAAAGTATATATTTAGAATGGCAATGACTTAATGATGAATTCATCTGTGTGGTCAAATTTGGGCACAGATGCTCATTTTGGGAGAGAACGCATGCGTGACCAACTTTTTTTCAAAACACCCCTAAACAAGTTTTCCTCTGTGAGCAAAATAACCCCCTAAGCAAGTTTTTAGCACGCTTTCCCCCAAACATTTGACCCCCTATCAGGGTTCGAATTCAGTCATTTTTTTTGCATCACAGTTTGTGCTATAGATGCAAAACACATGTTTGCATAGCAGTATAGCACTTTTAGCTATGCATTTTGGAAAAGTACATAGCAGTTGATGGAAATTGCATCGCATTTTGCGATGCGATACCGTCGAATTCGATCGCTGCCCCCTATAAACAAGTTTTTGTCTAATTTTGACCCCCTAAACAAGTTTTTGTCTAATTGTGACCCCCTAAACAAGTTTTTGACTAAATTTGACCCACTTTACAAGCTTTGATGGATTTTGACAACTTGAACAATTTTTTTGTAAAATTGATTTGTAGGCCTATAAACTTGTCACTTCACTTTATACTACATAAATAATAACACGTAATTTATCCAGAGGCAACGTTTAGCAGTATTCACATCGTATGGTGTCCCGGTATTGTGTGCCCTTTTCATGCTTTCTACTAGGCCTGGCATTTTCGGGTAATTTTGTACCCGGGTACCCGCCGCAATTTTCGGGCGGGTAACCGGGTACGGTACCCGAAATTGCAAAAAAAAAAAAAAAAAATTTTTTAAAAGTTTTTATTTTTTCGGTTTTGTAGTGTCTCTGGACCTAGACCTAAATGCCAGGATCATTCATGGTTGACGTAAAAAAAAAAAAAAAAAAAAAAATTTCAAGATATTTTGTTATTTTTTATATGAAAATTGATAATTTGTATTCATGTCATAGTCTATTAATGATTTCAAAATGTATT
Source organism: Amphiura filiformis (assembly GCF_039555335.1). Lineage (NCBI taxonomy): Eukaryota > Metazoa > Echinodermata > Ophiuroidea > Amphilepidida > Amphiuridae > Amphiura > Amphiura filiformis. The sequence goes on from NW_027306058.1 coordinate 1,459,504, forward strand.
GATTACCCGAAAATGTCCAGGGACACTACAAAACCGAAAAATAAAAAACTTTAAAAAAAAAGAAAGAAAAATTTCGGGTACCCGGGAGGGTATTTCCTACCGGGTAATGTAATCTCAGGCGGGTACCCGTTTACCCGACTGAAAATGCCAGCCTTACTTTCTACCGCAAATATAATTTCCTAAAGTAATCCAGAGAAGGGGAAACTCACAATTTTATCCACCAGCAGGAGCAGTAAATAATGTGAGGAATCTATAAGTCCTGAAAATCTTTTTGAAATACATGATATTTTCGTCTCCCCGTCTATCCATTGAACTATACCCATCATAATCAGATAATTCAAGCAACATTTATGTGACGTCATTAATTAATATGCATGTTTTTTAATCTAAATGGTATTACATAGAAATACGAGGCCATTAAATCACATGTAACAAGTCATGAAAGATATAATTGCATAACAGAGTGACATTCTAGGTTTGGAGTATGCTGTAAACATTTCTATGAACGGGGAATTCCGGCAGAGGAATAAACTTTTTCGGAATTATCGGAGTTTCAGCAAATTTGAAAAGTGGATTAAAATGGTACCGGTAGGCCCGTAGACCCTAAATCATAGACTTCCAGGGTCTATATGCCTAAATGCGTTACAAACGATTTTAAAACTACCCCATCAAAATCACCGTTTTTTTTACCCCCTTAACGCGTCACGCGCGTAGCGTGCTCAACCAAGAAAAAACACCCCTTTTCACATAGACAAGTCAAAATTTGAGAATTTGTGCTTACTGGAGGCATTTCGTGTTAAAAGTGGTTAAACAAGCTTTTTAAGATAATTCGAGGGTGCTGAATTTGAAAATGCTGTTTAACCAGTTCAGTTTTGGAGTCTTAGCCCTCAAAATTCAAAAAACAAAATGGCCGCCATTTTCAACATATTTTTGATTATAACTTGAATTTTAAACAGCATAGGAGGTTAAAAATGGTGGCAATATTCATGTTTATGATGCAGAGGAACCCAAATAGATTGTTACTGAAGTTTCAAGTGGTATGGTTTTGCCGCCATGTTGAATTCCAAAATGGCCGCCATTTTCATCAAGTTTATGCATTTCCTGCTATAACTTGGATAGTAGGCAGCATAGATGTTTAAAAATGATGGCAGTACCGGTACCCATGTTTTTAATATCAAGGATTCCAAATTATCTGTTACCTAATATCTGTTGTAACTAGTCACAGTTGCCACCATCTAGAATTCCAAGATGGCCGCCATTTTCATCAAGTTTCTGCATTTCATCTTATTACTTGGATAGTAGGCAACATAGAAGTTTAAAAAATGATGGCAGTACCCATCATTTTGATACCATGGATTACACAATATCTGCTACCTACTACCTGCTGTAACTAGTTAGGGTTGCCACCATTTAGAATTCCAAGATGGCTGCCATTCATTTGGCAATTTCTGGGTGTATTAATTTCAAAAAACAAATTTGTCATCGTTTTCATATAAAGGGTACATTACGTTCTGTGGCTAAATGCACTTTTAATTTTAATTTAATATTAAATTAGTTTTCCAAGTGCATTTAAAAAGGTTAAAGATTTCCAAATTACCTATTATACTTTACACCGTACAACTCATGAAACTGTCAACATTGGCACTTAATGTTACTTACGGCTAATCTTGTAACTATTTGATTCTTTCTATTTGACCTTTCACTTTGTAGTTCAGTGATTCCTAACTTTAATTGAATGCCTTTTAAGGCAAGAGTGCAGAAACAGAAGAGACTTGACAGTCTCTTCTGTTTCTGCACTCTTGTTGGCTGTTAAATGCACACGTATGCACAACCATCTGTGCATGGCAGCTGCAATTGTTTATACATCCATTGGTACATTTGCATGTTGGTGGTAGATTCTCCTGTGGACAACCCTTCACACGTGCCTTATCACATCTGTGCACATCATCTGGCATGCACCTTGCAAATGAATTGTGCTAAGAGCTGTCAACAATTGCTTGAAACACCTCTGTCTTTTTGCCGTAGCCAGCAAGCTGTGACTGTCACAACCAGTTATGAAATAGAAGCAAAGCTTCCAGTTGGCAAGGCAGCAGTTTCTGATAGATTTTGTGGATTGGGATGTATTTGGGCTTCTTACAAATCCTGCCTTCATCCACAGCTGAGTGCATAGCATCTTGTCAAAATAAGCAGCCAGCAAGACAAGTATGTCAGTGTCACGTACTGAAACCACTACAGCTTCAGCATCTGTGTTAATGCAATGAAGTACAAAGTGAGTATCCGCCTCCTCATGGCCTCTAGGGCTGTTGTGTCCATCCCTGAATCTGAAGATCTAACTTCTGTTATATGTGCAAATCCTCCAGCCACTACAAGTGTTGTGGGTGCAATTGATACAGCATTTGTCATAAGCTGTTGAGATAGGAGCGGCAAGAGTTGCTTTATTCTCTCCAAGTGAGAGAAAGTTAGTCCAGTTATTCGGTAGAGAACGTTGTGGTTTTCTATTACCCGGCATACTGGTCGTTAGCTCGGGTTTGTTTTTTTCTGGTTCTAGTCTCGATGGAATCATGCTTGTAATCTGTCAAAGGTTACCTCAATCCTCTGAAACTCAGCCACCACTGCTTGTATGCAGACTCCCATTCATGGCAGCAAGTGAAATTTGAACAGGCATAAGTTCATGCTGCAGAATCTGGTCCAGGGCCGTATTAGTGGTGTTGTTTATGGTGTCAAGTGCGCTGAAGATCAGGAGTGCCAAGCACTTTACATTGGTAAAACCGACCAATCACTGCAGAGTTGCATATATCCCAACTTAGACGCGCTAGTTCAAGTGACAACGATTCAGCACTCTACAAACATCTTGAGGGCAGCGGTCACAGCTTTGACATTGACATTTTTGTCATTTTGGACCGTGAACTATGTTGGTTCGAGCAGGGAGTCAAAGAAGTGTGGGTACAAGCCGAACAACCGTCCCTCAACAGGAGCGGGGGCTTTAGAGTGAATCTGTCACATGGTTGGGATCAGGTCATCAAGCAACTTCCTCATCGATTGACCTGGGATGACCCTAAATCATTCATGGGGATAGGGGAATAAATTCCCCAATATTTTACCAGGGGGTGGTCCATACAATCATCCCCTCCCAATGTTGACGCCTGTATATGTGTGTTTCCAGCCAAATTAACATGATATTTGACCATTTTAGCCTAAAACTGTAAAAAGTGCAAAATTTGCCAAAAGGTGCTGGATTCACTATACTTCAAGAAATTTTTTGACCCCCCCCATGTCGTCAAAAATAAAATCTATGCCACTAGCACTGGCCAAATCTTTGGTTGCAATATTCTACAGTACAGGAGATGGTACCCCTTGCTGAAAACATTGAATCATCCGAAAGCTGAGACGACTTCTCCTCATCGAGGTTGTCACGCTGGATGGTGTAATCTCGTTGTACACATACTAACTTTCCAATTGGGAGTGTTCCATCATCAGCACTTGCCTAATTTACTTGATATGCATGCAAGTTCTCATGTTATATAAGAGAGTACCCATCTGCCTAATGCAGTGATACTTCTTGTGATACCTACAATCCCACCTCTTCCCAGTACCATTCAACCATTCTTGGCTATAATCAGGGGATACTTGGTTGAATTTCCGCCCGTACTCCTTTACAACGAAATTTCCTGCCTGGAATTCAAGGAGGACTTTTGGTGGACATGGTGGAAGGTAGCTCATAATTTCTGCCATATAAGTGGTACCCCATTTGGCATAGTGGTATGATCATACCTAAAAAAGAAAGTTAGCGTCCTACTGAAGGCATACAAGTGGAGATCCCAGACACCATCACGGTGTGCTCTGATGAAAGCAAGAGAATGCTCACCATCCCAGCAAACACAAAACGTTTTCGACATCATTCGCAAAAGGTTATAAAAGGTTGTCAGAAAACGTTTAAATGTCGGGTTATATAAAGGGTATATTAAGAGTATACAACGTTTTCATAACCTTAAAACCATTTTTGATAATCTACTGCTCAGCAAACAAAAATGTTTTACAGAAAACGTTTAAATGTCGGGTTATATAAAGGGTATAAAAACGTTTTAATAACATTATAAAAACATTCTTGAAAACTTGATACAAAACATTCTAAACAGAATGTTATTTTGGGGTTGAAAAAATATTTTGCGAAAAATGTTTGCCCAAAATATTTTCAATAACGTTTTATAAACGTTTTCATGACCTTTATATAACCCGACATTTAAATGTTATTAAAAGGTTTTGAAAAAAACATTTTAAGAACATTTCTGTGTTTGCTGGGTTCAAATATTTGAACATAATGTTATTTAAGTATTGACACAATATTTGGCAAAAATGTTTGCAAAAATAGTTTACAATAACATTTTTTGAAAACAATTAAAAAAAATTGTTGTGTGTTTTTCATACAAAACGTTTTAAAACGTTATCATGACCTTTATATAACCCGACATTTTAATGTTATTAAAACGTTTTTACCTAAACCAAAAGCCAAAATATAACTTATTTAAAACGTTTTTAAAACGTTTTTGTGTTTGCTGGGATGTCCATATATTGCCAGATGATGTGGACAGATGCGATAAGGCACGGGTGATACTATTTTCAAGGGTTGTCCACAGGAGAATCTACCACCAACATCTGATGCAGTAAGGCTTCATACAAAGTATGTGCACATTACCAGGCTTGTATTTGGAAACAAGCAGTCACCATTTCTCCCCAAAGTAACTGACATGGGATGGACCTACATAGATAGAAAGTATAGAACCTGGCTCCACAACTGATGACACTACCTCCAATTCCCAAAGCATGTCGCCAGATAGTTTCATGCATGTATAAATGGCGATTGCAGTTGCAAAATGGCTAAGCACATTTAACAGCCAACAAGAGTGCAAAAACAGAAGAGGCTAAAGCCATTAATCAGAGTTTGGAATCACTGTACTACGAAGTGAAAGGTCAAATAGAAAGAATCAAATAGTTGCAAGATCCTAACGAGAACAATTAGCCGTAAGTAAAATCAAGTGCCAATGTTACCAGTTTTATGAGTTGTATGGTGTAAAGTATAGGCCTAGTAGCTAAAAAGCGGCCATTTTGAAATCTTTAACCTTTTAAAATGCACTTGGAAAACTAATTCAATATCACTGTTTTTGTTCTAAAGAAATTAAAAGTGCATTTAGCCAGAGAAAGTAACCTACCCTTATGAAAACGATGACAATTTTGTTTTTCTGAAACACACCCCAGAAATTACCTAATGAATGGCGGCCATCTTGGAATTCTAGATGGTGGCAACCCTAACTAGTTACAAGAGATAGTAGGTAACAGATAATTTGGAATCCTTAGTATTAAAAACATGGGTACTGCCGTCATTTATAAACTTCTACGTTGCCTACTATCCAAGTTGTAGCAGAAAATGCAGAAATTTGATGAAAATGGCGGCCATTTTGGAATTCAACATGGCAGCAAAACCATACCAGTTAAAACTTCAGTAACAATCAATTTGGGCTCCTCTGTATCATAAACATGGATATTGCCACCATTTTTAACCTCTTATGTTGATTAAAATTCAAGTTATTATCAAAAATATGTTGAAAATGGCGGCCATTTTGTTTTTTTGAATTTTGAGGGCTAAGACTCCAAAAACTGAACCGGTTAAACAGCATTTTCGTATTCAGCACCCTCGAATTATCTTAAAAAGCTTGTTTAACCACTTTTAACACGAAATGCCTCCAACCTTTTAATAAAGCACAAATTCTCAAATTTTGACCTGTCTAACACGTTTTTTTGGTTACGCATGCTTATGATGCTTACATCATTATATTTGAGTGGCCCCCCACAGGGAATGCGTTTATCGTTTGCAAATTTGAAGCTACATGTAACATGTAGCGTTCTAAAGTAAAGTTCCTCCAAATTAACATACGGTAGGCCTATAATTCAATATTGATCGAGAAATCTACATACTATCAACGATGACACGATAGCTACTTCATAAATGCCAATATTGACAGCACACAGTTACTGTGTGGTTAGAAGATACTGAGTGTGGAACTTAAAGGAGTATTTCGTGATCCTAGCATCCTCTATTTATGTCATTTTTCATTAGATATCCACAAAAAAACCTATTCCCAAAATTTCAGTTGATTCCGATTTTGCGTTCGCGAGTTATGCATGATTATGTGTATTACACTGCTCCATTTCATAGACAATGCGTTGTAATTTCGTTCTGGTGCACCAGAACGAAATTCAAATTTCACGATATCTTTGCTAAACGAATTAATCTGCAAGAAATATTTTGTACATGAACATTATGTATCATGATAGTGGTACGTTTGTATTGGTTTTAAAGTTGGGATGATTTTCGGGCAATGTTGATGTATTGGGGATGTTTCTACTTTGAAGTGGGGGAGGGTCATTGTAGAGTTTAAATGTGGTGAGTTTTCACCATCACTAAATTTGAAGTGCTTTGGTAAACTTGGGGTGTGGTGTACCTGTTGATGCATAAATTGGGAGTGTTTGTATATACTTTGAAATGGGAGGATCGGGGTCATTTGGAGAGTTTAGTGCACCAGGATGAGCACTAAGTTATCACCTACATCCAGGAGTTATATTTTGTAAAGGTTGCAATGTGGTATATATGTCATGTTTATGTCTTGGGGATGTTTGAACTTTAAAGTGGGGGAGGGTTATTTGGAGAGTTCAAATATGGTGAGTTGTCACCTTCTGCATATTGGGAGAGTTGTGTAGTACCGTTAGGATGTGGTTTGTAAACATAAACTCTTCCAATATATGCTAAAGGTAGCTATACATATTTGAACTCTCTAAATTACCCTCCCCACTTCAAAATAGAAACCTTCCCATTACATTGACATAGCACACCACATCCCAACTTTACAAACAAAACTTCCAATATGCTCAAGGTGACAAATCGCCACTTTGGTATTCTCCAAATGACAACTCACCATAGTTGAACTCTCCAATTGACAACTCGCCATATTGGAACTCTCCAAATGATAACTCACCATATTTGAACTCTCCAAATATCCCTTCCCCACTTCATAAACACCCGAAGAACATCAGTAACACTTTTCACCTGGGTGTATTCCAGTGGCGTAGCATGGGTCATCCGATTGGGGGGGCACCGACCATGATTGGGGGCACCAGGTCTGATTGGGGGGCACAAGCTGTTTTTTGGCAATTTTCCTATGGGATTTTCTAAATTTTGCAATGACGCTATGCCACTGGTGCATTCCAGTGGCGTAGATTTCTTTTTGACATTGGGGGTGATGGGGTTGGAAAAAATTGTTGGAAGTATAGTGAATCCAGCACCTTTTGGCGACAGAAGAAGTCTATAGTGCAAAAAATGTTGCCATTTTGAAGCTAAACTGATGAAATATGGTGCAAAAGTGGAATAAATGCGCGCAAAGCGTGCCAACATTTGTGACATGATCAAGGGGAATGAGTCGGATGTCGCTAATATTGTTTTTGAGATATTGGCAAAAACAGTGCTCAAATTCTTTTGTTACAAGCCGACGACAGAATGTCGGCTTGTTCTGTCTTCTTCCAATTCTTTCTTTACAAGCCGACGACGACGAATGTCGGCTTGTTCTGTCTCTTCTCAATTCTTCTTCTTAAGTTAGGCGTGCAGCCTAACTTATTTCTTTCTCGCTATTTCTTTCTTCTTCTTTCTTCTCACAATTTGCTACCACTTCGACATCCTTGATCGGATTTCGACCAAACTCAGTCACAAGCAGTATTGGGTAACTGGCTACAAAAGTTATGGGTTGTTTAAAGTCAGAGGTCATCCAAGGGGTCACAGGGGTCAATAAAAGGTCATTTTAACCAAAAAATACTCCAATTGAGCTGAAATTTATATGCAATGATCTTTATGACATTCTAAACATGTTTAAAAATTTTTTTAAATTATTTAAGGTCATTAAGGGGTCATAAAGGGGTCAAAGGTCAAGTTTTTCAAAATGCTCCAATTGAGCTGAAATTTAAATGCAACGATCCTTATAACATTCTTAACATTTCAAAAATATTTTAAAATTAATTTAAGGTCATTAAGGGGTCATAAAGGGGTCAAAGGTCAAGTTTTTTAAAATGCTCCAATTGAGCTGAAATTTAAATGCAATGATCCTTATGACATTCTAAACATGTATAAAATATTTCAAAATTCATTTAAGGTCATTAAGGGGTCATAAAGGGGTCAAAGGTCAAGTTTTCAATTCAGCTTCAATTGAGCTGAAATTTATATGCAATGATCCTTATGACATGCTTAAAATATTTTAATATTCATTTGAGGTCATAAAGGGGTCAAAGGTCAAGTTTTTCAAAATGCTCCCAATTCAGCTGAAATTTAAATGCAATGATCCTTATGACATTCTATACATTTTTAAAAATATTTCAAAATTCATTTAAGGTCATTAAGGGGTCATAAAAGGGTCAGAGGTCAGGATTTTCAAAATGCCGCAATTGAGCTGAAATTTGAACGCAATGATTCTTATGACCTTCTAAACATTTAAGAAATATTTTAAAATTCATTTAAGGTCATAAAGGGGTCAAAGGTCAAGTTTTTCAAAATGCTTCAATTGAGCTGAAATTTAAATGCAATGATCCTTATGACATTCTCAACATGGTAAAGATGTTTTAAATTCATTTAAGGTCATTATGGGGCCATAATGAGGTCAAAGGTCAAGTTTTCAAAATGCTTCAATTGAGTTGAAATTTAAATGAAATCATCCTTATGACATTCTTAAAATTTTAAAATTCATTTAAGGTCATTAAGGGGCCATACAGAGGTCAAAGATCAAGTTTTCAAAATGCCAGCTTTCCACGTTCAATGTATATTGAAATGGCAATTAATGAAACAGTCCTTATAAAATTATCCAGCACAGTATTGCTGCTTGATCAGATCGTCACAATCATCAGCCTAACTTACCTCGTGCCCTTGCAAAGGGCACAGTTGCTCTAGTTAAGTTAGGCGGGCAGCCTAACTTATTTCTTTCTTGCCATTTCTTTCTTTCCTCTTTCTTCTTTCTTCTTTCTTCTTTCTCACAATTTGCTACTACTGCCACATGCTTGATCGGATTTCGACCAAACTCAGTCACAAGCAGTATTGGGTAGCTGGCTACAAAAGTTATGGGTTGTTTAACGTCAGAGGTCATCCAAGAGGTCACAGGGGTCAAAAAGGTCATTTTAACCGAAAATGCTCTGATTGAGCTGAAATTTAAATGCAATGATCCTTATGACATTCTAAACATGTTTAAAACATTTTAGAATTCATTGAAGGTCATTAAGGGGTCATAAAGCGGGTCAAAGGTCAAGTTTTTCAAAATGCTCCGATTGAGCTGAAATTTAAATGCAATGATCCTTATGACATTCTAAACATGTTGAAAACATTTTAAAATGCATTTAAGGTCATTTAAGGGGCAATATAGGGGTCAAAGGTCAAGTTTTCAAAATGCTTCAATTGAGCTGAAATTTAAATGCAATGATCCTTGTGACATTCTTAACATGTTTTAAATATTTTAAAATTCATTTAAGGTCATTAAGGGGTCATACAGCGGTCAAAGGTCAAGTTTTCAAAATGCAAGCTTTCCACGATCAAGATATATTAAAACCGCAATTAATGAAACAGTTTATTAAAATTAATACTATCCAGCACAAAGTATTGCTGCTTGATCAGATCGTTCAGAGATATTCTCATCTTCTCTGGATCGTCACGGTCATCCGCCTAACTTACCTCGTGCCCTTGCAAAGGGCACAGTTGCTCTAGTTCTTTCTTTCTTTCTTTCTTTCTTTCTCACAATTTGCTTCTTCTGCCACATCCTTGATCGGATTTCGACCAAACTCAGTCACAAGCAGTATTGGGTGGATGGCTACAAAAGTTATGGGGTTTTTCAACGTCCAAGGTCATCCAGGGGTCACAGAGGTCAAAAAAGGTCATTTAACCGAAAAATGCTCCAATTGAGCTGAAATTTAAATACAATGATGCTTATGACTTTCTAAACATGTTAAAAATATTTTGAAATTCATTTAAGGTCATTAAGGGGCCACAAAGGGGTCAAAGGTCAAGTTTTTCAAAATGCTCCAAATGAGCTGAAATGTAAATGCAATGATCCTTATGACATTCTATACATTTAAAAAATATTTTAAAATTCAATTAAGGTCATTAAGAGGTAATAAAGGGGTCAAAGGTCAAGTTTGTCAAAATGCTCCAATTGAGCTGAAATTTATATGCAATGATCCTTATGATGTTCTGAACATTTTAAAAACATTTTAAGATTCATTTAAGGTTATTAGAGGGCATTAAAGGGGTCAAAGGTCAAGTTTTCAAAATGCTTCAATTGAGCTGAAATTTAAAGGCAATGATCCTTTATCTTATCCAGCACAGTATTGCTGCTTCATCAGATCGTCACAATCATCCGCCTAACTTACCTCGTGCCCTTGCAAAGGGCACAGTTGCTCTAGTTCTTACCTAGCCGGGACACCGGCTAGGTCTTGTGATGCTATCGGATCTTTCTTCTTTCTGGCAACACGTGCGTGACTTGCCACGTTTCGCCCTAGCTCTGTTATACTTTGACAGTTTTTGACCATACTTGGTCACAAACACCACTGACCATGTCCCCATATATGACATGACATTGAACTCCATTTGACCTTTGACCTGCTCACAATGGCAAAAATGTGATTTTACTCTAAAATGCTTCTTCTTCCACAAATAACATGTGATGGTGACATGCTTAGGTCATGTGACTTGACTTTGGTCGGTGTCTATAATTTATTCACAGAATTTGGGTCAAAGGTCATTAAGGGGTCATTTCCGGTCTGAGAGCTAAAAATATTCCAAAAATCACTGTTTTTACAAATTACATAGCAAAGTGCTGTCATTAGCACACATGCATTGCTACTAACCAGGGTCTTTGGGGTGTCTACAGTTTTGGGGTCAAAGGTCATTAAGGGTCGCTTCCGGTCAAAACCCAAAAATCATCAAATATGTTCATTTTTTTTTTATCTCAAAACGTAACCAGACCAGAGTGACATAAACTTCATATATGCATTAGTGTTACCCGATGTATGCACAGTATTTTTATTTTTTGGTCAAAGGTCATTTAGACGTCATTTCCGGTTTTAAGCTAAATAACTTCAAGAATTTTTATCTCCATAACTAAACATAGTAGATTTTTTAAATTTAAACTGTAACAATGCATTTTCTCGGTGTAAATGAGGTTTTTTTTATATTGGTGTCAAAGGTCATTAAGGAGGTCAAAACGTCAAATTTGCAAAAAATGTTTAAAATTACGGAAAAGTAGCTGTATCTCAGCATATGGAAAACGGATAAAGCCCCTACATGCTACAGTGATGCACCATTAATGGTGTGAGATGTCCATAATAGCCGGTCAAAGGTCAAACTTTAAGTTAAGACTGGCATTTCCGGCCCGGCTAGGTCCAGATCTGTAACCAGATCTAGTTCTTTCTTACCTAGCCGGGACACCGGCTAGGTCTTGTGATGCTATCGGATCTTTCTTACCTAGCCGGGACACCGGCTAGGTCTTGTGATGCTATCGGATCTTTCTTCTTCTGGCAACACGTGCGTGACTTGCCACGTTTCGCCCTAGTTCTGTTATGCTTTGACCGATTTTGACCATACTTAGTCACAAACACCACTGACCATGTCCCCACATGTGATATGACATTGAACTCCATTTGACCTTTGACCTGCTCACAATGGCAAAAATGTGATTTTTACTCTAAAATGCTTCTTCTTCCACAAATAACATGTGATGGTGACATGCTTAGGTCATGTGACTTGACTTTGGTCGGTGTCTATAGGGTGTTCACAGATAAGGGGTCAAAGGTCATTAAGGGGGTCATTCCCGGTCTGAAAGCTAAAAATCTTCAAAAAATCACTGTTTTTACAAATTACATAGCAGAGTGTTGTCATTAGCACACATGCATTGCTACTAACCAGGGTCTTTGGGGTGTCTACAGTTTTGGGATCAAAGGTCATTAAGGGGTCGCTTCCGGTCAAAAACCAAAAATCATCAAATATGTTCATTTTTTTTTTTATCTCAAAACATAACCAGACCAGAGTGACATAAACTTCACATATGCATTAGTGTTACCCGATGTATGCACGGTATTTTTAATTTTTGGTCAAAGGTCATTTAGACGTCATTTCCGGTTTTAAGCTAAATAACTTCAAGAATTTTATCTCCATAACTAAGCATAGTAGATTTTTTTAATTTAAACTGTAACAATGCATTTTCTCGGTGTATATGAGGTTTTTTTATATTGGGGTCAAAGGTCATTAAGGAGGTCAAAACGTCAAATTTGCAAAAAAAATGTTTAAAATTACGGAAAAGTAGCTGTATCTCAGCCTATGGAAGACGGATAAACAGTGATGCACCATTAACGGTGTGAGATGTCCATAATAATCAATCAAAGGTCAAACTTTAAGTTAAGACTGGCGTTTCCGGCCCGGCTAGGTCCAGATCTGTAACCAGATCTAGTTCTTTCTTCTTCTTTCTTCTTCTTCTGGCAACAAATTTCAAAATGCTTCTTCTCTTACATGTTACATCCTACAATGACGTCACTTGCACATATGCATCGGCTATATCCAGTGTCTATAGGGTGTTCACAGATTTGGGGTCAAAGGTCATTAAGGGGTCATTTCCGGTATAAAACCAAATATGTTCAAAATGCTTCTTCTTCCACAAATTACATGTGATGGTAACATGCTTAGGACATGTGACTTGACTTTGAACGGTGTCTATAGGGTGTTCACAGATATGGTGTCAAAGGTCATTAAAGGGTCATTTCCGGTCTGAAAGCTAAAAATATTCAAAAATCACTGTTTTTACAAAATACATAGCAGAGTGTTGTCATTAGCACACATGCATTGCTACTAACCAGGGTCTTTGGGGTGTCTACAGTTTTGGGGTCAAAGGTCATTAAGGGGTCACTTCCGGTAAAAAACCAAAAATCGTCAAATATGTTCTTTTTTTTTATCTCAAAACGTAACCAGACCAGAGTGACATAAACTTCATATATGCATTAGTGTTACTCGATGTATGCACGGTATTTTTATTATTTTGGTCAAAGGTCATTTAGACGTCATTTCCGGTTTGAAGCTAAATAATCAAGAAACTTCAAGAATTTTTATTTAAACTGTAACAATGCATTTTCTCGGTGTATATGAGGTTTTTTTTATATTGGGGTCAAAGGTCATTAAGAAGGTCAAAACATCAAATTTGCAAAAAAATGTTTAAAATTACGGAAAAGTAGCTGTATCTCAGCCTATGGAAGACGGATAAAGCCCCTTCATGCTACAGTGATGCACCATTAATGGTGTGAGATGTCCATAATATCAATCACTGACATCAAATAATAGCCGGTCAAAGGTCAAACTTTAAGACTGGCATTTCCGGCCCCGGCTAGGTCCAGATCTGTAGCCAGATCTAGTTCTTTCTTCTTTCTTCTGGCAACCGCAATCAACTGCATGTAGCTCCGCAAGGGATTGACAGATTTCAACCAAAGTTGACCCAAATGACCATTGGGCTAGGCCAAACCTGTCATTTGACTTTGACCTCGCTGTGACCTTTGACCTAGCTATAATGGTCAAAAATGTGATTTCACAAAAAATGCTACTCCTTCCACAAATTTCATATGCGATGAGGACATGGTTATATCATGTGACTCGACTTTAGTCGGTGTCTATAGGGTGTGCTCAGATAAGGGGTCAAAGGTCATTAAGGGGTCATTTCTGGTCAAAGTCTAAAAATATTCAAAAATTCACTGTCTTTACAAATTACATAGCAGAGAGTCGCCATTAGCACACATGCATTGCTACTAGCCAGGGTCTTTAGGATGCCTACAGTTTCGGGGTCAAAGGTCATTAAGGGGTTACTTCCGGTCAAAAACCAAAATTATCAAAATGTTCAAAAAAATTTTGTCTCAAAATGTAGACAGACCAGAGTAATATAACCATCATACATGAATCAGTGTTACCTGATGTATGTATGGTATTTTTATTTTGGGGGTCAAAGGTCATTAAGGGGTCACTTCCAGTTTTTAGCTAAATAACTTAAAGAATTTTTATCTCAACAACTGAACATAGTAGAATTTTTTAATTAAAATTAGAACAATGCATTTTGTCGGTGTACATGAGGGTTTTTTTTCATTGAGGTCAAAGGTCATTAAGGGGTTCAAAAGGTCAATCAAAAATTTAAAAAAAATCAAAATCCATGTATAAGTTCCGATTAAGCTGAAATTCACCAGGAATATTTCTTATGACATCCTAAGCACAATGCAAGAGCAGTTGACCCCATCCGTAACCCAGGAGTCAAGTTATAGGGGTCAAATTGCGGCTTGTATTCAGCGTCTGTTGACTCTAGTTCTTACAAGCCGACGACGGATGTCGGCTTGTTCTGTCTCTTCTCAATTCTTCTTCTTTCTTCTTTCTTTCTTCTTTCTTCTTCTGGCAACCAATCAACTGCATCTAGCTTCGCAAAGGATTGACAGATTTCAACCAAAGTTGACCCAAATGACCACTGGGCTAGGCCAAACCTTCCATTTGACTTTGACCTCGCTGTGACCTTTGACCTAGCTATAATGGTCAAAAATGTGATTTCACAAAAATGCTTCTCCTTCCACAAATTTCATGCAATGATCATGTGACTCATGCATATGAATCAACATGTGGCAGTGCTTAAAACTTCCTAAAAAGAATTGAGGTCAAAGGTCATTAAGGGGTCATTTCCGGTCTGAAAGCTAAAAATATTCAAAAATCACTGTCTTTACAAAATATATAGCAGAGAGTCGCCATTAGCACACATGCATTGCTACTAGCCAGGGTCTTTAGGATGCCTACAGGTTTGGGGTCAAAGGTCATTAAGGGGTTACTTCCGGTCAAAAACCAAAAATGTTCAAAAAATTTTTATCTCAAAATGTAAACAGACCAGAATAATATAACCAACATACATGAATTAGTGTTCCCTGATGTATGCATGGTATTTTTATTTTGTGGGTCAAAGGTCATTAAGGGGTCACTTCCTGTTTTTAGCTGAATAATTTCAAGAATTTTTATCTCAAGAACTGAACATGTTAGAATTTTTTAATTAAAATTGGAACAATGCATTTTGTCGGTGTACATAAGGTTTTTTTTACATTGTGGTCAAAGGTCATTAAAGGGGTCAAAAGGTCAATCAAAATTTTCAAAAAATCAAAATCCATGTATAAGTTCCGATTAAGCTGAAATTCACCAGGAATATTTCTTATGACATCCTAAGCACAGTGCAAGAGCAGTTGACCCCATCCGTAACCCAGGGGTCAAGTTATAGGGGTCAAATTGCGGCTTGTATTCAGCGTCTGTTGACTCTAGTTTCTTACAAGCCGACGACGAACGTCGGGTTGTTCTGTCTTCTTCCAATTCTTTCTTCTTCTTTCTTTCTTTCTTTCTTTACCTAGCCGGGACACCGGCTAGGTCTTGTGATGCTATCGGATCTTTACCTAGCCGGGACACCGGCTAGGTCTTGTGATGCTATCGGATCTTTCTTCTGATTCTTTCTGGCAACACGTGCGTGACTTGCCACGTTTCGCCCTAGCTCTGTTATGCTTTGACCGATTTTGACCATACTTGGTCACAAACACCACTGACCATGTCCCTACATGTGACATGACATTGAACTCCATTTGACCTTTGACCTGCTCACAATGGCAAAAATGCGATTTTACTCTAAAATGCTTCTTCGTCCACAAATAACATGTGATGGTGACATGCTTAGGTCATGTGACTTGACTTTGGTCGGTGTCTATAGGGTGTTCACAGAATTGGGGTCAAAGGTCATTAAGGGGTCATTTCCGGTCTGAAAGCTAAAAATATTCAAAAATCACTGTTTTTACAAATTACATAGCAGAGTGTTGTCATTAGCATACATGCATTGCTACCAACCAGGGTCTTTGGGGTGTCTACAGTTTTGGGGTCCAAGGTCATTAAGGGTCGCTTCCGGTCAAAAACCAAAATCATCAAATATGTTCATTTTTTATATCTCAAAACGTAACCAGACCAGAGTGACATAAACTTCATATATGCATTAGTGTTATCCGATGTATGCACAGTATTTTTATTTTTTTGGTCAAAGGTCATTTACACGTCATTTCCGGTTTTAAGCTAAATAACTTCAAGAATTTTTATCTCCATAACTAAGCATAGTAGATTATTTTAATTTAAACTGTAACAATGCATTTTCTTGGTGTATGTGACGTTTTTTTTATATTAGGGTCAAAGGTCATTAAGGAGGTCAAAACGTCAAATTTGCCAAAAAAATACGGAAAAGTAGCTGCATCTCAGCCTATGGAAGACGGATAAAGCCCCTACATGCTACAGTGATGCACCATTAATGGTGTGAGATGTCCATAATAGCCGGTCAAAGGTCAAACTTTAAGATGTCCACAATAGCCGGTCAAAGGTCAAAGGTAAAGACTGGCATTTCCGGCCCCGGCTAGGTCCAGATCTGTAACCAGATCTAGTTCTTCTTTCTTCTTCTTCTGGCAACAAATTTCAAAATGCTTCTTCTCTTACATGTTACATCCTACAATGACGTCACTTGCACATATGCATCGGCTATATCCAGTGTCTATAGGGTGTTCACAGATTTGGGGTCAAAGGTCATTAAGGGGTCATTTCCGGTATAAAACCAAATATGTTCAAAATGCTTCTTCTTCCACAAATTACATGTGATGGTAACATGCTTAGGACATGTGACTTGACTTTGAACGGTGTCTATAGGGTGTTCACAGATATGGTGTCAAAGGTCATTAAAGGGGTCATTTCCGGTCTGAAAGCTAAAAATATTCAAAAAATCACTGTTTTTACAAAATACATAGCAGAGTGTTGTCATTAGCACACATGCATTGCTACTAACCAGGGTCTTTGGGGTGTCTACAGTTTTGGGGTCAAAGGTCATTAAGGGGTCACTTCCGGTCAAAAACCAAAAATCGTCAAATATGTTCTTTTTTTTTTATCTCAAAACGTAACCAGACCAGAGTGACATAAACTTCATATATGCATTAGTGTTACTCGATGTATGCACGGTATTTTTATTATTTTGGTCAAAGGTCATTTAGACGTCATTTCCGGTTTGAAGCTAAATAACTTCAAGAATTTTTATCTCCATAACTAAGCATAGTAGATTTTTTTAATTTAAACTGTAACAATGCATTTTCTCGGTGTATATGAGGTTTTTTTATATTGGGGTCAAAGGTCATTAAGAAGGTCAAAACATCAAATTTGCAAAAAAATGTTTAAAATTACGGAAAAGTAGCTGTATCTCAGCCTATGGAAGACGGATGAAGCCCCTACATGCTACAGTGATGCACCATTAATGGTGTGAGATGTCCATAATATCAATCACTGACATCAAATAATAGCCGGTCAAAGGTCAAACTTTAAGACTGGCATTTCCGGCCCCGGCTAGGTCCAGATCTGTAGCCAGATCTAGTTCTTTCTTTCTTCTGGCAACCAATCAACTGCATCTAGCTCCACAAGGGATTGACAAATTTCAACCAAACTTGATCCAAAAGACCACTGGGCTAGGCCAAACCTTCCATTAGACTTTGACCTTGCTGTGACCTTTGACCTAGCTATAATGGTCAAAAATGTGATTTCACAAAAAATGCTACTCCTTCCACAAATTACATGCAATGATCATATGACTCATGGATATGAATCAACATGTGGCAGTGCTTAAAACTTGCCAAAAAGAATTGAGGTCAAAGGTCATTAAGGGGGTCATTTTTGGTCTGAAATCTAAAAATATTCAAAAAATCACTGTTTTTACAAATTACATAGCAGAGTGTTGTCATTAGCACACATGCATTGCTACCTACCAGTGTCTTTGGGGTGTCTACAGTTTCGGGGTCAAAGGTCATTAAGGGGTCGCTTCCGGTCAAAAACCAAAAATCATCAAATATGTTCATTTTTTTATTATCTCAAAACGTAACCAGACCAGAGTAACATAAACTTCTTATATGCATTAGTGTTACCCGATGTATTCACGGTATTTTTATTTTTTTGGTCAAAGATCATTTAGACGTCATTTCCGGTTTTAAGCTAAATAACTTCAAGAATTTTTATCTCCATAACTAAGCATAGTATATTTTTTTTATTTAAACTGTAACAATGCATTTTCTCGGTGTGTATGAGGGTTTTTTTAATTGGGGTCAAAGGTCATTAAGGAGGTCAAAATGTCAAATTTGCAAAAATTTTTTTTAAAATTACAGAAAAGTAGCTGGATCTCAGCCTATGGAAGACGGATAGGGCCCATTATTGCTACAGTGATGCAACATTATTGATAAGGGAGGTCTACATCTAATTGTAGTAAAATCATATTTCTACCATATAACTCCTTTAAACTGAATCAAGAGGGATGCCCTTGGACTGATTTGGTGGTGTGCGCCCGTAGTCAGTACTAAACACAGCCGTCACCAATTAGGCGACCTCTGATTTTATTTTTCTGTGATTTGGATTGCATCGAAGAGCCAGAAATAGCGGTACCGTAATTTAATTTAACCATTTACATGATAGGGAGGACGATTATATAATATAGCCTGCATGGGATGATTTCAATGGACGCTTACGGCACTGATACTCTTCTATTTCTGCAGCTTATGGTGCAAGTTTTCTTGCGGAGTGAGTATGTGCAACAGTAACGCTATACTAGCATTGCAGAGTGTATACGGAGCATAGCGCATCCATTCAGATTTCTTGTTGTTTTTGCCCGGTGTTTTTGGCTACAAATTCACCTCCAAAATCATGCTTTATCGTGTTCGTATTTCATAATCATAGGTTTTAAACAATATAGCGTTCCTTTCTGCTCATGTTGGTATGTAACAGAATTTTCTATGTAAAGCGGAAGGAGAGAAATGACTGATTTAGTTCGTCTATCTTATATTATTTTTATAATTAAATTTATTTGGTTTTCATTGTTGCGTGATTGCTCCGTGGCGGACGTGAGGATTGATGCACGTACCGCAGTAGCACACATGCACTAATTGCTTTTCCCCGAATACTATTTCTTAGATTTAATTAATCATTAGAGATGGCATGTTGTGCATAATATTAATAGGGATTATTATATTTTCGCGTTGTATTATTTTCGTTTGGAAAATAATACTCTCTCTTTCTCATTTTTCACAATTTATTATATGTTTATTTATATTGTCTGACTTTTGACGTTATTCATGATTATTATTAGTATGCAAACATTGTAGCCTCAGCTAAAAGCATTGTTTTATTATGTTGTAATTTTAAGATAGTGATGATACATAAAGATACATACCGGTGTGTCATCTTTATGTATTGTTGAAAATCCGTCAGCACCTAGAGGGGTGCCTCTATGCATAAATTTTCAATTGCGTTCAAAAACTTGGATGTATTTTCAAAATATTAATATGTGCCAATGCATACTAGTATGCCATTTGCATGTATTATACCTATTGGCGTGGGCCCATGCTGCCCAATTTTTCGTTTGCCAATAGGTACCGGGTAGTTGTGTTTTATATCATATTTGTCAAACTTTATAATGATACCTTGCCAATACATGCATGCCATGTCGTTCGCAAGTGTCGTTGATATTGGCATGGCGCCGCTGGGACCACTATGCCCAAATTTTCATTTTGACTAAATAACTTAGATTTTTGTAGGCCTTGCATGTTATATAATTATATTAACACATTTTTCTTATCGATTCTCGCGTGGTGCATTTTAGGGCGTATTTCAGGTTCCGGCGTGGCGTACTTTAGCTTGATATTGGCATGGCGCCACGCGGGACCACTATGCCCAAATTTTCATTTGTACTAAATAACTTAGATTTTTGTAGGCCTTACATGTTATAATCATATTAACACATTGTTCTTATCGATTCTGGCGTGGTGCATTTTAGGCGTATTTCAGGTTCGGCGTGGCGTGAAAAATTGGTAACAAATATCACAATTATCAATTTTCATGCTTTGCGTCTAAATTTGACTCTTAATTGTGACAAAAAAGTAAATTATCACAGCAAGTCATGAAATGAGGCTCTTTTTGTTTCTGAGGCTTCATGTTAACATTTTGGAAGTAGTTTTTTTGAAAAGAACACTGTTGGTATCATCTAAGATGTTATTTTTCTTGTATAATTTAGTTAATCAATAATTCTATGTGGCAGATATTGTAGATTTATCACACTTCTTATTTTTGACCCATTTGTTAAGTATGGTGTTAACTTGAATGTGAAGCCTCCGAAACATGCAGGTTTTTTGGGTATCAGTATATTTTTCAAACATTAACCATAATATCAACACTTCTTTAAATGTATGACATTCTGCTCATATCAAGAAACAATTGCAATGCAGATTCAGTATGAAACACACCAATTTAGATGTGCAAAGATGATAAATAATCTTATTGTTGTTTCATCTCTGATCAATTGAAAATATTGACATTTCACTAGATACAGATTTTCCCCCCAAAAGACCTGAATTACGAAAGGTCAACATTTTGATAGACATTAGATTTATACAATTTCGAGGACTGTTAGATTTCAAAAATATCAATTTTTAATCATTTGCCATATATATTCGGAAATTTACAAAAATCAAAATTAATTAATATCAGAAGGATATTCCTGGTGTTCAAAATGCATTTCGATATTATATAATATATGTCTGATGTGCTTTCAGGGCCCATAAAAAATATGTCAAAATGTTTGTATTCCAGCCCCTTAAACTTTTGGTGAATGTCCATTCGGTTTTTCTGTAAAAGACGGTCCAAAATCGCTCTTTCAGTAAATGAAACTTGACTTGCCATAAAAACTGTACCTGAACACCTAACGTCGCACAATTTGTTAAATTTTGAAACGTAAAAGTGATCAAAACACTTCATTTTTCACCCCATATGAAGCGAGATAAACCATTTATCTTGATTGTGAATGTGATGACTCGAATAAAATTGTATAATTGAATGCATTACATGTATCATCTTTCCACCAGGAAAACTCCCCAAAAAAGAAGTACAGGTGTCGCGTATTAAATGTCACTCTTGAAGACAGAACAAGCAACAAAACAATGCAGTTGGCCCTTTGGGGAAAGAAATCCACATCACCAGTGAAAATTGGCGACACTATCAAAGCAACAGCAGTTAGAGTGGTTAATAATCCCCTTCTGAAAGAACTGTCACTCTCATCAACTAGTTTCACAGAAATCCAGGTAAGAGTAAACATGATAAATGCGTAGACTTACTGGCATTTCTTTAAAGAGGATGTAAGATGAATGAAAGTGACTTAATCTGGAATGTTCAAAGCTTGTTCTGTTCCAGTATATATATTCTGTGCTGCTAAGAGTTATTTCTTGGAAAATACACTCTTTTTCTGATTTTTATTTTGTTAATTTTGTTTAATTTCTTTCAAGATTAAATAACTCTTATATGTTAGCTTGTTTCTGGACACGTTCACTGTCTATTTTTAGCACAAACATAAATTATATTTGAATTTGTGTTAACCTCAACACTACCAGCAAAGCAGCAAGTGACTAAATTTGGTCAGACTAACTAAATTTAGTCACTTGGGGGCAGTGTTGATGTAACCCGAATTCAAATGTAATGTATGATTGTGCTTATAGATAGTTGAGATATGTTTAAAAAACATGAATATTTTAACAAGCCAAATATAAAACAATCAATAATAGTGAAAGAAATTAACAAAAGAAATAGAAAAAATATTTCATTTTCCAATAAATACCACATAACACCGTGGAATATATATATATATAACACAAGAGTTATATCATGGAGCAAAAATAGTGCTTGATGCATGATTTGCAGAGCTTATTATACAATATAAAATTTAGGTTTTTTTAGCAACCATCGGTGCGTGAAACCGATGGTTGCTTGAAAAAAACCTAAATTTTGTATATATATATATATTTGACACGGAACAAGTATTGAAATAGCATTTGAACTGTATCTAATCCACTTTAACTCATCTTATATCATCTTTAATAGTCACTCTCAATATTAAATGTTAATTGGTACCTTTTTTGGTTTTCAAAATAGAAAATGAGTCATGATTGGGTTTTGAAATAGCAAACCTCAAGCATTCCGAATGTTGAACTTTGTAAGAACAAAATCGAAATAATGAATCTTTTTAGAAATCTTAATGTGTAGTTTTTTGGTCGGCACTGTCTCCTTTTTTAACTGATTTTTTTAAAGGTGTCAAAATGCTCAGGAGGATAGGCTGCTTCAAATCAGCTGGTACCTAATTTAATTAAGCTTTTTGATACATCACCCCTTTTTATGGCTGTACAGCCTATCACTATTTTTAATGATTCTATAATGTATAGTAACTGATAACTGTCATGGTATATGATATAGGCCTAATAATTATGTCACTGGCCCTCATGACGTAATAGACCTACGTGAGTTTTCATTGATATTAATTAAATTTTACTGTCTTAATGTCAAAAAGACTTGATCAAGTCTACATCACATGCAGGTGAACCAAAAAAAAAAGGAAAAACGTTAATTTTCTGAGGATCGGGATAAACGGGTATCCTATTTCGAAGTGCAAAATTGATTTTAGTTATGTTGTCAAAATCTGGCCAAACGTAATAAGGGGCAGTTTTTTTTTAATTGTAGCATTTTCTTGAATATCTTGAAAGCATCAAATACCAAAGTTTTAGATATCAGGAGCTATCAAAAAGTGAAGAAAGAGACATGGTTAGAACAGAATTCATAATGAGATACGGTATGATTAAAACTTTTTTTAGAGGATACCGGTACAATTTAATATGATTTATGAAACTGCAAAATCCTTGTTTAAGAGGTAGTTTTGAAAGTGAAACGCATGTAACCAATATCTGTTTGGACCCCTGCGCGCTAAAAACATTCCTATCAGAAATGAATAAGTACCTTGTATAGGAGGACTTAGTAGGAATCTATTCAAAAATTGTCAATCAAATGAGAAGTCAACAGTCTAATTGTCACAAATATAAGGGTAAGACGTCAACTTCTAAAAACTATCATTACAAGGTTTACCAGTATTTAAATTTGATTTACAATTTTTGAATCGATTCCTATCAAGTATACCCCTCGTACAAGGAGCTGCAAGTTACTTATTCAATCATTCGTAATATGATGTTAAACTAATAATGTGACTTTTGTTAACCAAAAGTGTAAGCTTTACCTCATAGTTATACGAGAAGCAAAAGGAATAATTTTACTACACTTGCTATTTGGGAAATGAAGGACAAAAGAATACATTTACAGAAATAGGCGGGATGCCTTCAAGCAAAACATGATCAAAAGTCTGCAGCTGAAGTTAACCTGAAATAAATTATATTGTTAGTTCTTTACAAACGTTTTTCATTTGGGATTTCAGGTGACATTGGATGTTGATGAAGAATTTGACCGCATGTGCAGTGAAATTCCCCTATCTTACGACACGTACCCAGATAGCCTGCAAATAACGTACTTCTATTGACTCAGATTCTTTCTTTCTTCTGGCAACCGCAATCAACCGCAAGGGATTGGTCACACGTCAAATTTCGAAAATTGGTCCCCCAAGGGTCAAGTTATAGGGGTCAAAGGTCAAATTTCGAAATTGGTCCAATCGAGCTCAAATTCAACAGGAATTATTCTTACGACATTCTAAACATGTTAAAAATATAATAATATTTATGACCCCAAAGGTCAAAGTTTAGGGGTCAAAGGTCAACTGCGGCGGCTTGTACTCAGAGTCTGTTGACTCTAGTTCTTCTTCTTCTTTCTTTCTTCTGGCAACCAATCAACTGCATCTAGCTCCGCAAGAGATTGACAGATTTCAACCAAACTTCACCCAAAAGACAACTGGGCTAGGCCAAACCTTCCATTTGACTTTGACCTTGCTGTGACCTTTGACCTAGCTATAATGGTCAAAAATGTGATTTCACAAAAAATGCTACTCCTTCCACAAATTACATGCAATGATCATGTGACTCATGCATATGAATCAACATGTAGCAGTACTTAAAACTTGCTAAAAAGAATTGAGGTCAAAGGTCATTAAGGGGGTCATTTCCGGTCTGAAAGCTAAAAATATTCAAAAAATCACTGTCTTTACAAATTATATAGCAGAGAGTCGCCTTTAGCACACATGCATCGCTACTAGCCAGGGTCTTTAGGATGCCTACAGTTTTGGGGTCAAAGGTCATTAAGGGGTTACTACCAGTCAAAAACCGAAATATTCAAAAAAATTTTATCTCAAAATGTAAACAGACCAGAGTAATATAACCATCATACATGAATCAGTGTTACCTGATGTATGCATGGTATTTTTATTTTGGGGGTCAAAGGTCATTAAGGGGTCACTTTCTGTTTTTAGCTAAATAACTTCAAGAATTTTTATCTCAACAACTTAACATAATAGAATGTTTTAATTAAAATTGGAACAATGCATTTTGTCGGTGTACATAAGGTTTTCTTTTCATTGAGGTCAAAGGTCATTAAGGGGGTCAAAAGGTCAATCAAAAATTTAAAAAATCAAAATCCATGTATAAGTTCGATTAAGCTGAAATTCACCAGGAATCTTTCTTATGACATCCTAAGCACAATGCAAGAGCAGTTGACCCCATCCGTGACCCAAGGGTCAAGTTATAGGGGTCAAAGGTGAAATTTCGAAATTGGTCCAATCGAGCTCAAATTCAACAGGAATTATTCTTACGACATTCTAAACATGTTAAAAATATAATAATATTTATGACCCCAAAGGTCAAAGTTTAGGGGTCAAAGGTCAACTGCGGCGGCTTGTACTCAGAGTCTGTTGACTCTAGTTTTATATTGTTTTTAGCCATTGGTAAATTGCCCATAACTCGGTAACCAAATGTCTGATTATAATGGGGTTTGCATCAAAATGTAGCATTTGTAAACTGACAGAAATTGATGCACAAAATGTCTAATTGAAAATTGCCGACATGTGACTCATTCCCCTTGATCATGTCACATTTGCACTTTTGGGTCTAAAATGGGCAAATATGAGGTTAATTTGATCAGAAACCCATATTCAGGCATCAACATTGGGGGGGGGGGGGTAATTGTATGGAGCATCCCCCCTTGTTAAATATTGGGGGATTTATCTTCTGTACCATGCCAGAGACATACACATACTTAATTTAAATATTAATATTTCTGGTTAATATTCTGTTTAATAATTCTAGCTAAAATTCTGGCTAATTTTTCTGTATAAATCTTTCTGGCTAAGATTTCAGCCGTAACATTTCTGGCTAATCTCATTTAAATATTTCGGCCCTTTTTCAGGTTAGAATCAGGCCTGATTTCATTTCTGGTTAATATTTCTGGCTAATAATTCTGTTTAATAATTCTAGCTAAAATTCTGGCTAATTTTTTCTGTATAAATCTTTCTGGCTAAGATTTCAGCCGTAACATTTCTGGCTAATCTCATTTAAATATTTCGGCCCTTTTTCAGGTTAGAATCAGGCCTGATTTCATTTCTGGTTAATATTTCTGGCTAATAATTCTGTTTAATAATTCTAGCTAAAATTCTGGCTTATTATTTCTGGTTAAATTTTTCTGGCTAAAATTTCAGGCCTGAAATTAACATTTCTGGCTTATCTCATTTAAATATTTCGGCCCTTTTTCAGGTTAGAATCAGGCCTGAATTCAGTCATTATTTCAGGCCTGATTTCTAGCTGAATTCTGGTTTAATTCAGGCCTGACACTTTGGTAAGGGTAGCCAGAGGTTTCCAGTGATATAAAAATCTCAACTTTTTTTGAGAAAAGTGGGGGGATGAGGCTGTGGATCACGAAATGCCCTTTTAACTATTTCAGTAATTCAATCGTCGGTGATTTTCAAATGTATTAAAACAATTCTTTGTTAAGTTCATGAGTTAAGTTAAATGTTACCGAAATTTATTTTGATGATGATGCTGTGCACTGCACGCAGGGCTGGCAAAGGCTGTCGAATCATGGAATTGATTGAATTCAGCCCCGGGGGGGGTCACTCCCATTGTGACCTGTACACCATCCGCGATAATGAAAACGCGTAAAAAGGGTAGTTTTTCGTGGGAAGGCACGATACGCGCGTAACGCATTTAGGGTGTCAAAAACATGAAATATTGGAAAAAAGGGTAGCAAAATTGCAATTTCTAATACGCGGAAATGAAATTTAGGGTATGAAATTTGATGCAAGGAATAAAATCCCTGTTTAGGGTATCGTTTTAGCCAAGAGTTAAATCCTTGCTTAGGGTGCTTTTCAAAAGTTGATTATCGCGGATGGTGTACAGGCCACAATGGGAGTGACCCCCCCCGGGAATTCAGCCAGCTCATGTCATGATCATGAGCTGTATTAAAGCTTTACAAGTTAATTATACATCATGTAGGTATCCCAGGCAAACCTTAGTTAACACATTTGCTAGTCAGTGAAATTCGCCGAGACCGGGGCTAGCTCGAGATACTCTAGCTAAAATACAGGTTTACATTTACTATCTTACATTATCTTGCTGTATTTCAGCTAGAGCTCCAAACGACAAGCTTCCGGGTTTTTTGGATAACAATACTTTTACGTAAGATGAAGAAGAAACCCACCTCGGAGCCCGCCCTACTCATTATTTCATTGTACTTATTGCAATTTGCCTCCACACATTACGTAATCAACACAAAGCTTTTGTGAGGATTAGTGAGTGGATAAGAAATTGACAGTGGAGGATACGAAGGACACGCCGATTGTTAGTTGTCAATCATGAATTGCCGCAACGTATTAATATTTTACTGCATGGCATTCCGCAAACACCAAGACAAATTATGCCGTATTTTTCCAAAGATCATCTCATATGAAGTAAGCTGAATGCGATCTGTACTTTTGTAACATTCTGATCGCTTTTGATCACCTATTATCGGCGAATTTGCTTGAAAACACGTGAGTTCATGTTGTGTAAACATAATTAGCATAGACACAAATGAAATTACGATGCAATACAATGCAATTTGAATGCGCAGCAGATCTATAGAAATAACGTTGCCCGGTTTTATGCAGAATTAGACCCTGTCTGACCGGGGCCCAAACACAATGCATATTACATAGAAATTTGAATTTTTTTTCGAGAATAGGTCGGTGAAGGAAACCTACATAAATATGTTTTCTATACTTCACTTGACCCAAATATATGATTTTTTATGGTGATAATCAAGTCGCACATGGCCTGGAATTTTATAGGTATTTTGATAGCAGTTCCATTAAAAAAAGCTGCTATCGCCGTGAGACTAAGATCTAGAAACACCCCTAAATGCCGTTTTTGGGAATTTTGCTAGCAGAATCTTTTTGATGAAAGTCAATCTTTGACAAGATGTAACTTTTTTACGGAAAGTGCTATGACAAAAATGTTTTCAGTTTTGGCTTTCTTTACTGAAGGGCTTTAATTTGATATGTAAAATGATGCAGTTTGATGGCAAATTTGAATTCACCTAGCATACCTACATCAATCATGATCATGTAGCAGCATGCAGCATCGATTTGATTTAGCTTTCAGATTATGCAGTTTCCTTATTTATAAATCAATTCCCTGGTCCCTTTTACAGAAAAGTAAACATCAATCCCCCTAAATCAAACCTTTAACATCAGTGAAGCTTGTAGCTTGACGATCTATGTACATTGATTCATTGATTGTAGTAAGCTTTAAAAACTTTGTTTACATTGACGTCATCATGCTGTACCTAGCTGTTGATTACTAGTTATGAAGTAACGTAGAGATGAAGCTCAATCGGGTTTCATTTATTTAAATAGGACGGTGTGGACATTTATTCTTTTAATAGCAAACTCTATTTTTTTCTCGTACAAATGTAATAGATTTGTTATTTTAAAAATAATTTAGTCATCTGAATACTAATCTTGTGCGATTTTAACCATTAAATAATGTTCAATTGAAGTATTTATTAAATATTAAAAAGAAAGTAGCACATGAAAGACACGTTACAATGTACACACTATCAGCGAGCCATATGATGTTAGGGATCAAATCAAAGCTCGACCGCCGGTTGCCCGTTGGTTCCACCCGGTTGTCGGAGCAGAGCAGGTTTTAATATTTGCGAACTAAAACCTATATTAACAACTCGCCATGTGGGTTATCCTGGCTCATTGACTTGGTTGTGTGTTTCTTGTGATGATAATTGCTTGTAGGCCGCATTTGTTGTCAATTTTGCCAAATAAATAATAAATAAATATTAAAGTAGGCCCCCTAGGCCTATAGGGGGTAAGTGGGTGGTGCAATAATTAGGCTATGTGTAGGCCTACCTACCCCCAGGGTGCACGGTGGTGAATACTGTGAATTAGGGGGGGGCAAAGATTTTATGGCAAGCCTATTGAAGCAATTATTTTGGCAGGTCGAAAGGGGGGGGGGGCAAGCGATTTTTGGTACAGATATTTTGGGCCCTTCTATATTATGCCCTAAAAAGATGAAGGAAAACGTTACTGAGCACGTTCAAATATGCAAAATTTCCTGCTCCCCTGTGCTCGCATTAGGCCTACTCCTGGGGGGGGGGCACATCAAAAAATTTTGGTGGGTATGCTCCCCCGGAATTTTGAGGTGGTGGGTCTTTGGGAGCTGACGACGTACCGGTAAAAGGGGGTCTTTCGGAGCTGCGAACCGGGCTGTGAACAAGTAAAATTGGGTCTTTTGGGCTTTTTGGTTGAAAATCGCCTGAAAGAACAAGAAATATGAGAAATGAGCAATTTTGGGGTCTTTTAGAGCTGAAATTATCAAAATCAAGGGTCTCTCGGAGCTTTATTTTGGTCAAATATAGGGGGTCTTTCAGAGCTGCGAAACCCAAAAGGGGGGGTCTTTCCGGGGGAGCATACCCGTATGGTCATTTGTGTTGAGTGCCCCCCCCCAGGGGCCTACTAGTAGGCCTATATGGTAAGACAATATGCCGGGACAATGTTTTAAATTCAGGTGGCCCAAAAATCAAGTTGCATGTGTAAGGGGGGGGGGGCAATTTGCCAAAGATTTTTTGGCACAAAGGGGGGGGCAAAGGATTTTTGGCACCAGGGGTATTTTTATGGCACGGCCAGGGGGGCAAGTGATTTTTGGCAGACCATTTTGAGAATTCACCACCCCGGGGTAGGCCGCAGGAAATTATTGCACCACCCCTAAGCATGCTAAGTGGGGCAATTAGCCACTTAGGCCTACATCTTCATTGCAGCACTAAATCTACCAATAGGGCTACGATACCGAATGGTGATTTTTACCCCATTGAAAATTATAATTTCACTGCTCAATTTTGGAGTTTATTTGGTATTTGAGCTAGCTGCTGGAGATGCTTGAGACCACCAACACTACCTTGATGTGGCGGCTATCTTTAGCTTTGAGGAATTATACTTATACCCAAATATTTGAACATTTTTGCTGAGAATTTACAAATTGAGAAATAATAGGCTTATATTTCATTTACCGTAAAAAGAATGCTTTTTACAAGCCTGATAGCAGAAAATCATAATGAAATTATGCAAAATGATGGTAAATGAGCCAATTAGGGCCTATACGGTGTCCTACGTACCCCATCCACTTGGGGTAGGTGGGACATACTGGGACAGTGGTTCTTGAAATTAATTTTTGATACAAAAAATAATAAAATTACTAAGTTAAATTGCATATATAATGACGCCCAACAACGTCAAAAATTAAATAAAATTCTGAGCACGCCGCGCCTATTGAATGACTTGATTATTAATTTTGTGGCTGAAAATCGCAAATCGTGGTTTTTTTGGCTTTGTCATTGCTATCAAATATGTTCTTTTAATGTAATAATTTCATAAATATGTGTGTCAAATTTACCCCAGAATGTGTCCCACTTACCCCAAAGTGTTGGGGTAATGGGGTTAGTGGAACAGTTGAGTCACTGGCCCCCCCTTCTGTAGGCCTACTGAATTGGAGTATCGCCCCAAAACTAGGCCTAACACCAGACATAATTGTCCTAGAATCATTTCAGCGAAAATTAGGCCTATGCTAAATTTGCATAATTTATGCGGAACGAGTCTACAAATATGATGGTTGGAAATGTGTTCAAATCAAGCTTGTGGACAAATTTTTGCCAGATCTGATTGGTGTAGGGCCCTGCTAGCAAAACCGGGTCAAAGGACGTATCTACTATAGTTGCACACTTGCTTAGGCAAAAAAAAAAAAAAAAGTTCGTCTCAAAGCTTGCGCGCGCGTTTGTAAAATCGCACGATTTGAAAAAAAGAAATGCGGAAATTTTTTTATTTCAAAAAAAAAATTTTTTTTAGTTTTTTCCAGTAAAAATCGGCGAAAATCAGAATTTTTCTCAAAATACCATGAAAAAGTCGGACATAAAAAAAAAAAAAATCGCATTTCGCATTTGTTTTTAAACTTCTCGTGAGCTTTGAGACAAACCTTTTTTTTTTTGGCCTGATATTTTATCGCAAAGTATGATAATGAAGTTGGTAATTTGCATAATTTATGCTCAGTAGCTGACTAGCTGAGGCAGTAGGGGGGGGGGGGCAGGGGCAGAGTGCCCCCCTGACAAAAAATGAAAGAGAAAATCGGGAACGCAAAGTAAAGGCGCAAGAACCCCGTTTCCACCATAATCAGAGCCATAGCCGGGGGGTGCTCACGACATTCTAAACATGTTAAAAACATTAATGGCCCCAAAAGTCAGTAAAATATTCATGAGGTCAAATGTCAAAATCGGGATGGGGGTATGGTGTGGTGGGACGTTTAGGGGTCAAAGGTCAAATTTTAAAATTGGTCCAATGACTTTTTTTAACATGTTACAAACATTTATGACCCCAAAAGTCAAGTTGTAGGGGTCAAATGTCAATTTTAAAATTGGTATTTCCAGCCCTGGCACGGTCGTGTTATGAACACTGTCTAGTTTTTAATATTGTGGGTCCCTGGGGTGCCACTCCTCATATGTGGGGCACTGGTATTTTCTAAAACTGATCCTTATACTTATAAGTTATAGTTTAGTCACCACGTGGCTTTGCATGCACCTGAACATGCTGAATGTGTATTTTTCTATCCTATTACTTTGTAATCTTTAAAGTCCCTATAGTACACAAATTTTCTTGTTCCCCAAACAAAATAGTGTGACATGGGTTGGGGAAAGGTCATTGAACTTTACTACAAGGGATCAGATTTCAAACTTCACCAAATCGTGTCAAAAACATTACAAATGTAGATCCTCTGGTCATAATGATTCGGAAAAAATATAGTTTTACCTATGTATGATATACCTTTTTTGAGTTATTACCAAAAAGGTCAAAGGTCAACCATTGACCTCTAAAGGGCCAAAATTATTTGGATGAAAATGTGTCAAAATCTTTGTTTGAATAAATGATCTTAATGCTAGTTAGCAATATGTAGAGTGTTTCATTACCTTGATTTCACATCCAAATAGGTCAATATCCATAGAAACCCATTGACCTTGACATGATTTGGTGTGTACCGTACATAGGTAAATGAAACATTCTTTAATACCCCCTACTTTTTAGATTCTTGAATTGGGTCAACCTTTTGGGCTATTGATGAAGGGGCAGCAAAATTTACCTTTTCTGCAGCCCCCCCCCCCCTCGGGTAGGAGTGGCCATGGTAGTGATGGTACAACTGTGGATGGTTCAAAATGAAAGAGAAGTCTATAATGAATACAATAATAATTCTGGGGGAGCAACTACTAATAGTTTTTTAAAGACTTTTTGGGTATTTTTAACAATTCATTATTGTGGGTCTCTGGGGGTATACCACGGGTGAGACTAATTTGACGACATTTTTTTTCTTCGGAAATATACCGATTTGAAACGCCTTTAAATATGAGCTTTCATCTGATACCAAAATCTGCATTTTGATGGGATTAAGTGGGGGACGAGGCTGTCAATCAGGTTACCCACTGCTCACATCTTTCCTATAAGAAACTCAAAATTGAGTATGGGCCTATGTCTAACCTCAGACTGATTTTGCTTGATCGATCACACCACATGATTTGCAATTTTCTTCTCATTTTTGTAAACAAGCCTCATATCATTTGGCATCTAGCATCAAAGGCATTCATGCTGCTATATAATGTAAGATCTTATAATGTGAAATTTGGTGGGTTTTTTTACCCAATTTTATGGCATATTAGTAATGTTTACACATGTCCCTACTTGCACCTTTGGAATCAGCCAAATTTGTTGTGTTTGTAGGTCAACAGAGCAAAGTTCGACATAAAGTCATAATTCATGATATTGACTTTTTGTCCTCCCATAGAACTGCATGTAAAATGACCAAAGTAACCAGTGTGGTTTCTTTCACTTTATCTTGTTATTTTAGCTCAAAATTGACAGAAATCCTTCCCAACAATTATTACTAGTATTATTTTATTTCAGCATTTTGACTTGAAGGAGTATTTCGTGATCCTAGCATCCTCTTTTTATGACATTTTTTCAGTACATATCCACGAAAAAAGCATATTGCCAAAATTTCAGTTGATTCCGATTTTGCGTTTGCAAGTTATGCATGATTATGTGTATTACACTGCTCCATAGACAATACGTTGTAATTTCGTTCTGGTGCACCAGAACGAAATTCAAATTTCACGATATCTTAGCTAAACGAATTAATCTGCAAGAAATATTTTGTACATAAACATTATGTAGCCAGAGGTTTCCAGTGATACAAAAATCTCAACTTTTTTTGAGAAAAATGGGGGGATGAGGCTGTGGATCACGAAATGCCCTTTTAAGAATAACAAATTTAAATTTGAAGAAAATCGTACATTAAGGGAAGGGGTATGAACGTTTGGACAGTATTTATTGTGAGACATTAGAGCACATCAGACGTATATATATATATCGAATTGCATTCTGAATACGAAGAATGTCCTGATATCAAATAATTTTGGTTTTTGAAATTCGCAATGTAATACACATTTTATGGCAAATGATTAAAAATTGATATTTTTGATATTTAACAGTTTTACTAGAAGTAAACTTTATAAATCTGACGATTTATACTTAAAGTGTATGTAGGTGGGATAAAAAAAGCCGACAATCAATTGAAAATTCTGACTTTTCGTTTTGAAGATACAGAATTTTTTCCCAAAACACCAAAAAAAAATTAGAAAGGTCTTTTTGGGAAAAAAATCTATATCTTCAATATGAAAGGTCAAAATTTTCAATTGATCATTGGCTTTTCCTCCCAGCTACATACACTTTAAGAATACATGTACCGTATTCATTCCAATAAGCGCCCAGGGCTCTTAACAAAGTCATTTTGGATGGGCGCTTATTTTTTACCTTGTTTACCTAATTTTTTTATAATAATTATGGGGCGTTTATTACAGACAAATTTTTGTATTATTATAAAAGTGTCCAAGACGTTCTAGTAGCTTTTTCTGATGCAGAAAATGTATTGCAAGTTTATGCAGGACTTGTAGTCCTGCAGCTATTTCACTGTATCAACATCTATCTGTCACTTCAACATTAATGATACCCTTTAGCAAAATGAAAATACCCTTAGTGGGCGCTTATTGGGGCATGGGCGCTTATTGGAATGAATACGGTATATCATTAGATTTATAAAATTTACTTCGAGGACTGTTATATCAAAAATTTGAAAAATATCAAATTTGAATAATTTGTAATAAAATTTGTATTACATCGTGAATTTCAAAAAATGAAAATTATTTGATATCAGAAAGACATTCTCCATATTCAGAATGCAATTCGATATGTCTGATGTGCTCTCATGTCCCACAAAAAATACTGTCGAAATGCTCATTCCAGATCCCTTAAGGTTTTAAAATTAATAATTCTTTTAAAAATAAGCATGTAACCATTCATTCCAATTTTGTACATTCATTGATACATTTGAGCCATATTGTAACAATTCTAAAAAACAATTGATTATTATTTTATTGTTCATAAAATGTTAGCTTTTACATCCCTTTTTAATTTTAAGCTGAACAAGTCAGTTAAAGCAAAGAATATTGGAATTTACAACCAGCGGCAATGTGTGTTACACCGGCAGTACAAGTTTAGACCTGCATGTCGTATACATGACGTATATGGCAAGCCAAGGGGTCCAAAAGCGTGGAACAGCTACGCGTAGCTTCTTTCTCGTTACGAGCAGCTGTTTGACTAATCAAAATAGTCAAATTTAATCACGTGGTTGGGTCGTTAGCTGCGCGTAGTATAGTTATAGGTATCCTCTTTCACAATTATTATCTTGTAATTAATTTACGGAATTAGCATAGATAACGAACGGGTAAAGGAGGCCAAATCACAGCACGTGTCAACTTCTGTCAAGAGAACATGTTGCTAATGCCTGGCTAAAATGACACAAAGCATATTTATTTAGTGTTTCCAAGTTTACACCGTGTTTAATAGCAAGTAACTTTATACTGTTATACTCGGGCTGTATTAGCGGTGCAGGGGATATGAAGGTCAAACAACAACTAATACTGATGTAAAGCGCTGTGTAAAGATATTGCAGGGAAAGCGATATCACATGCCACTGTGTAAATATGGAGAGAGTAAAATGGGTCATCATTTTTTTTTCAGAAAGGGGTGGGGGGTTCCTAAATTTACAAAAAGTCGGCGTCAATAAAATTGCGGCCCTCACTATTTCGGCATCAAAATGTTATGACCCCCGACTCCAACCACCGATACACCTTACCCCCTAGACAGGCTAAAATTGTATTGAAATCAGTCTTTTTTAATACAATAAACACACTATCTGTAGTCATCTTGTGACTCCCTACATTTTGTCATTATCAATTTATGACACCCTCCCCTTATTTTTCTTTCCAAAAAGTATGACCCCTATATTTGGGATCCCCTTCCGAAGAAAATGATAGCCCCTAAATATAGAACAATCATCATTCTGTTCAGATATTACTTTAATAGCACCTATACCATTTTTGCTGATATACTACAGATATTTTCATTTACAAAAATTAACAACGTAATATTTGTGAGAGAGGATGTTTACATCAGGTCCACGTGTTTAAAACCGCGAATCTGATTGGTTAATAAGCTGCACGTAACGAGAAAGAAGCTACGCGTAGCAGTTCCACGCTTTTGGACCCCTTGGCTTGCCATAGACGTACTGTGTTATTAACATCGCATACATGTTCGACTAATATTATTATTAATATTGAAACCGTCTCATTAAGACAGATTGTTTAAAATCTTGGATTTTGACAAAACTACAGCACCTTAAGTCCTGATTTTTGCAAGGTATTTGTTTAGTAAAGTACATTACAATCGTGTAAAAACCAGAATTAAAATAAACTGACATGTCCTCCTCAGCACTTAAAATATGGCTACAAAAATATTGAATTCTTAACCTGCTGATAAAATTGAGGTACACCAGTACAAGTATAAGGTGCATTAGTCCTTAAGTTTGCTAGTCTGAAACCATGACAGAAAGGGGTCGCTGGTCTGAACGCTGACCCTAACCATGACTCTGACCCTAGACTTAACTTTCAGACAAGCAAACCTTTTTTATTTTTTGGACTAGCAAACCTTCAACCTTGCTTTCAGACTAGCAAACAATCTCCAAAAATAGGTGGTTCTCAACAACGCGATCCCCCTGGCTGAGCGGTCAGTAAAACTAAATTGTACCTGAGATGACCCCTGGTGACCCCAAAGTGACCTTCCAAAAATTTGGCTCTAAATTTAGACTGTATCCACCAAGTTTCATGCCCCTACGTACGACAGTGGTTACTAATTTGACCTCAGATGACCCCTGGTGACCTCGAAATGACCTAAAAATTCTGCCTTTAAGCACCCTCACATCCTTATTTGGACGTAAAATGGCAATTTAAGAAAACAACAACTCCAATTTTAATGCAACTTTCAAAAATGGAAATCTTAACATCAATTACATGTACATGTATACAAATCATACCAACTATAACAAAATCAGGCATATAATAATGATTATTGATGAAAATATTGATTTTCAGACCCCTTGTCCAAATACTTGTTTTGGCCGGCACCTCATTTTTTGGCCGATTTGGATGAAAAAGGTGTCAAACTGCTCAGGAGCAGAATAAGCTGGTTCCCTAAGAAATTTGAAACATCATCATTCTTTAACCCACCACTAATATTATAATGAAATAAGCCAAATCTTCAAGAGCCCTTTAGGTCTTTGGCTTTAAATGTACAGATCCTTGTCAATTTTCACGACCCAAACTTGTTAAAGTGTTATAATGGTTCACATTTTGTGACGTTTTAAAGGATGTCTCCAGTAATCACAACATTATGCTTTATATGCTTGATAGAAAATTAATTATGAAAGCGCAAATCACATGGTATTATTTGAAACAAACTCATATGTGATGCGATCAAGCAAAATCAGTCGGAACTCGGAGATATTAAATTTTCAGTTTCTTACAGAATAGTAAAAACATTTACAAAGCTGGATTTTCCAGAAAACCCCATTGAAATTGAACAACCAGTTCCAAAGATATGAGCAATTAAAGAGTTTCCAAAACAAGAGGAAACAAAAGGAACTATTTCCTTTGTTTGGTTATATCTCAAATCAATATTTCCGAGTTCCGACTGATTTTGCTTGATCGCATCACATATATTGATCATAAAAACGAATTAATAGTTGTTCCTCAACATAACATGTGATATTAAACATTCCCTGGTGCCAAAATTGTCGAGTGCAATGATGTCCCAGTAGGGCAAAAAAAAAAAAAAAAAAGCTCACAAGTGGTTTGAAAACAAATGCGAAATGCAATTTGTTTAGATTTAAATTCTTTATTGCACTGATGACAACTCAGCGCTTCCTTGAGTCCATGTGACTCGTCCGATGTTGAGTCAGCTCTTCTGTACACGAGAACTTCTCAAAACACTGCATATATTCAAACCGAGTGTCATGCTCATGACGTCTCATACGCAACGAAAAACCTGTGGTTGGATGTGTGCAACAAAGTTCTTGTCCTTCTCTCATCAGTTGTCCTTACCATGCTTACTGGTCAAACCCATTACAACTACAGATCATTCTAAATTTGGTTTAGTTCCAAAATGTCTGTTGCAATGCTCGCATTGAGGGTGTGAATTCCTTTTCCTGGGTATGCTGGTGGCACAGAGTATGGCCACACCATTTCTGGTATCTGAGATGCATTTGTGGCTACTAAACGTCGCATACGAAGGGAATTGCAGCTTACACTTATCACACTCAATGGCTACCAAACTGCCAGCCACTTTATTTCTGTACTCTGTTTTATTTCTTTGTTGCTGCCTAGTTTCTCTGGCTTCATCTGCATCGTGTATTGTTTTGTGTTCATTTAGGTCGTCATTTGTGGCAAAACACATTCCACATTTCTTGCACTTCCATTGGAGAAGTGAACATTGCCTTGTTCTGGCCACATCTGATGTTGCTGCAAGACGCATGTTGCAATGATTGCACTTTGGCTGGACACCAGGTCCTTGATGAGCTGAACCACTGTCTGAGATGCATTTGTGCTGATCATACTTTGAAAGTGTTAAGAAACGTTTCTTGCATTTGTCGCACTCATATGCTACAGAAATTTTAGGAACTTTCTCTGTTGTTTGTTGCCGATTGTCCTCAATGGGAATATCCACTGAATGCACTATCTTACTATGTCTTTCTAAACGCGAGTTTCTTCCCAATTGCATTTTGCTGTGTGAATTATGCACAAATAATTCATGTGCTTTCAGGATGTCATGTGTGGCAAAACCCAATGTACATTTACTGCACATCCATCTGTGCAATGGATGTTGCCTCTTCTCGAGTCTGATAACATCTGTTGTTGTATCATGGATGCCTTTTGGCTGGATAGGAGTCTTTTGATGAGATGAGCCACTTTGAGTGTCTGAGATGCATTTGTGGTGTTCAAATGCTGAAAGTATGAAAAAACATTGCTTGCATTTGGCACACTCATATATCTTCTTTGTTTGTTGAAGTCCATTTCCTGGAATAACAGGGAGTCCTAGTGTGTCAGCTACTCTACTTCTCCATCGTAAACTCTACTTCACCATCGTAAACAGTATCTGCATTGGAAGGGTTGAACTTGAAGTAGTAGCATATTTTTGGTGATTCTTGAATGAGGTGCTTGCACTCTGTAAGGAAACAGGAAATAAATATATACAAGTTACATGTAGAAGAAAGATTAAGGGGAGAGAGAGATATATGAGAAGGAGAAGGAGCATGGCTGTTTGTGCATGACAAACACTTTTAGCTAGGGCGGCCTTTTGCGTTTTATGTAAACTTAGGTAAATTACAAAGTCAATTTTTGATTGAGTCCCATCAGCCACAACATCCAATTACAAGAGACCACAGTTCAATTCAAATGATAACTAGACAATAAATTCAAAAGCCAAACCATGGCAAACAAAGCTGCCGTTTACATTAAATATTTTGTAGATATATTTTCACCAAATATCATATTAGGCCGAGTAAAAAAAAATACATGTTTCTCGTCCGCGCCCTCCTCATTTTTTGAAGATTTTTCAAATTTCTTTTTATTTTGTAAACTTTCAGTTATAACTTGTTGAAAAAGATGTTTCAGAAGTTGAAACTTATTTTACGGCTTTGTAAATGCATAATACATCATTTAAGAAGAGTTTTGTGATCACTAGGGTCTACCTCTCAAAACAATAAAATAAAAAGGGCCTCCTCCTTTTTCTCAGATATCAATCTGTATGTCGAATACCCAAAATATGGTGCCAAATACAGGTATTTAGCGTCGTTTTCCAATAAAAAATAGAAAATAAAAAGCCCCTCATTCTCCTAATTTTTAAAAACCCGGACGAGAAACATGTTTTTATTTTTACTTGGCCTTATAAATAATTATATCATTGCTACTCATACACCAAAGTTTGAAGACCATAAAATTTTTAAAGTGCAAATTTTGCACTCAACTTTGACTTGATCCCTAGTGACACTTGTACTCGGGTTACCCAGGTACATTCCTGTCATCCTATAAATTACATACAAATGTATTGTATCACAGCCTTAACGGCTCGGATAGCGATGTTTTCACATACTTTTTGTGGGACCCAAGAGCACCACAGACATATTGAATTGCATTTTTCAAACCAGGAATGTCCTGATGATGAACCTGGAAAAAATTTAGGTCTTTTGGGGGAAAAAATCTATATCTTCAACATAAGAAAGGTCAAAATTTTCAATTGCTCATCGCCTTTTCATCTCAGCTACGTACACTTAACTTAGTATTTATCATGTACACTTAAGTATTTATCATTACTCATTAGCTTTATACAATTTACTCGTGAGGACTGTTATTTGCCTTAAAATGTGTATAATATCGCAAATTTCAAAATTCAAAATTATTTGATATCAGAAGGACATTCATCGTTTTAAAAATGCAATTCGATATGTTTTCGATGTGCTTTCAGGTCCCAAAATAAATATATGTGGAAACATTGCTATCCGAGCCCTATAACAGTAACCTACCTATTTTGGCTACCGTGCATTCTGTATTTAGCTTTCATGATTGGGTATGGGGACTTCACATGGGCTGGTGTTGACTATAGTGTTGTTCCCCCGGCCGGGTTGTTCCCCGCAGAACAAATGCTGTTGTTCCCTGCACAACAAATGCTGAAATACAGAAAATGAAGAGCAAATCAGAGAAGTCCGATGATCGGCCATTGCGTTGACTTGGAGCTGCATAGTGGATTAACGGAAATGTACCCAAAATATGCAAATGAGCTTATTAATATGCATAAATATGCAAATAATATGACACAAAACTATACAGCACATGAGGTCACCATTCTATCACTGTACCAAGTTGATCGCCCCTTGCGTTGGAGCTGCACAGTGGATTAATGAATTTGCTTCCGCCCGGACAGCCAAACAAAGATACCAAAAAACAAGCCACCATCTGGATGATAACCTAAGCCCCACATGCAGGGGCCAAAAAATCAATCCCATAGAGTTTGTGTGTACCACATCCCCACCTCCACATCCTCCGCCACTCTGCCCATTCTGAATTCTATGAAGCACAGTGTCAGTATTGAAAAGGCTAAAGAAGTTCTGTGTGGTAGAAGATAGAGTGTGGAACTATAACTACTATAGTCATTCAATAATTGCTATATCCGAAACATGGATTGATGATTCTGTTACAGACTCTGAAATTGAAATAGAAGGCTTTAATGTTCTTCGTAATGACAGAAATAGACATGGAGGGGAGTGTGTTTGTACATTAAAGATAGCATTGCCTTTAATGCAAGATTAGACCTTTGCAATGATCAGATCGAATCGATTTGGGCTGAATTATTGTTCCCCAAAACAAAACCAATTGTTGTAGGCGCTTGCTACCGCCCTCAAACTAACTCTCACTTTTTTGACATATTTGAAGACACTTTGTCCAGAATTCAATCTGATTTGGAACTCATTATACTTGGTGATTTTAATGTCGATTATGCCTTAAAACAAGACTATCTTTTGTCAAAAATGAAACATGTGTTGCAA